>NC_041389.1:587141571-587245327 GCF_002162155.2 Triticum dicoccoides
TCCTCTGACCGACTTCTTATGCCTATATATTCCCATATACCCTAAAACCATCGAATGTGGAGATAGATCGGGAGTTCCACCACCGCAAGCCTCTGTAGCCACCAAAAACCTCTCGGGAGCCCAATCCGGCACCCTGCCGGAGGGGGAATCCCTCACCGGTGGCCATCTTCATCATCCCGGTGCTCTCCATGACAAGGAGGGAGTAGTTCACCCTCGAGTCTGAGGGTATGTACCAGTAGCTATTGTGTTTGATCTCTCTCTCTCTCTCTCTCGTGTTCTCTCTATGGCACGATCTTGATGTATCGTGAGCTTTGCTATTATAGTTGGATCTTATGATGTTTCTCCCCCTCTACTCTCTTGTAATGGATTGAGTTTTCCCTTTGAAGTTATCTTATCGGATTGAGTCTTTAAGGATTTGAGAACACTTGATGTATGTCTTGTCGTGCTTATCTGTGGTGACAATGGGATATCACGTGATCCACTTGATGTATGTTTTGGTGATCAACTTGCGGGTTCCTCCCATGAACCTATGCATAGGGGTTAGCACACGTTTTCGTCTTGACTCTCCGATAGAAACTTTGGGGCACTCTTTGAAGTACTTTGTGTTGGTTGAATAGATGAATATGAGATTGTGTGATGCATATCATATAATCATGCCCACAGATACTTGAGGTGACAATGGAGTATCTAGGTGACATTAGGGTTTTGGTTGATTTGTGTCTTAAGGTGTTATTCTAGTATGAACTCTATGATAGATTGAACGGAAAGAATAGCTTCATGTTATTTTACTACGGACTCTTGAATTGATAGAACAGAAAGGATAACTTTGAGGTGGTTTCGTACCCTACAATAATCTCTTCGTTTGCTCTCCGCTATTAGTGGCTTTGGAGTGACTCTTTGTTGCATGTTGAGGGATAGTTATATGATCCAATTATGTTATTATTGTTGAGAGAACTTGCACTAGTGAAAGTATGAACCCTATGCCTTGTTTCCTACCATTGCAATACCGTTTATGCTCACTTTTATCATTAGTTGCCTTCTTGTTTTTATATTTTCAGATTACAAAAACCTTTATCTACTATCCATATTGCACTTGTATCACTATCTCTTCGCCGAACTAGTGCACCTATACAATTTACCATTATATTGGGTGTGTTGGGGACACAAGAGACTCTTTGTTATTTGGTTGCATGGTTGCTTGAGAGAGACCATCTTCATCCTATGCCTCCCACGGATTGATAAACCTTAGGTCATCCACTTGAGGGAAATTTGCTACTGTCCTACAAACCCATGCACTTGCAGGCCCAACAACATCTACAAGAAGAAGGTTGTGTTGTAGACATCAAGCTCTTTTCTGGCGCCGTTGCCGGGGAGGTTAGTGCTTGAAGGTACATCTTTAGATCTTGCAATCGAATCTTTTTGTTTCTTGTTTTATCACTAGTTTATACTATAAAAGAAAACTACAAAAAAATGGAATTGAGTTTGTCTCATACGCTTCATCTTTTTAATTTCTTTCGTAAGTATGATGAAAAGGATAATTATGCTCAATTGCTAGAGGAAGAATGCATTAGAATGTTTGCGCTAAATATTTGAATGATGAGCATGATTGCAATGTTGTTAGTATGAATTCCTTGAATATGCATGATGCTAATGATATGCAAAGCCACAAGCTTGGGGAAGCTATGTTTGATGAAGATGATATTTTTTGTCCCCCAAGTTTTGATGAGAATATTTATTATGATGAAAGCATGCCTCCTATTTATGATGATTATATTGATGAAAGTGGGTTTGGAAGAGTGTAAACTTTAGGAAGTAATGATCCCACTATTTTGTAGGATGTTGAATATTATTGTGATAATTATGAAAGTGGATTTGGAGAGGTCATGACTTTATTTAGTGATGAATCCACTATTTCGGAAGAGGATCCAATTGATTATGAGAACAAAGTTGCTATCTATGATGGTTATTGTGATGACTTGCATGCTATTAGGAATAATGATAACCATGAAACTTGTCATTATGATTTTAGTTTTCAATTGGATTATGCCTCACATGGTAATTATTTTGTTGAGTTTGCTCCCACTACTATTCATGAGAAGAAATTTGCTTATGTGGAGAGTAGTAAATTTTCTATGCTTGTAGATCATGAAAAGAATGCTTTAGGTGGTGGTTATATTGTTGAATTTATTCATGATGCTACTGAAAATTATTATGGGGGAGGAACATATGCTTGTAGGAATTGCAATAATGTCAAGTTTCCTCTCTATATATGTGCTTAAAGTCTTGAAGTTATGCTTGTTTTACCTTCCTATGCTAGTTGATTATTGTTCCCACAAGTTGTTTGCTCACAAAATCCCTATACATAGGAAGTGGGTTAGACTTTAATGTGCTACTGATATGCTTCATGATGCTCCCGTTATGTTTCAATTCTTATCTTTTGTGTAAGCATCATTGTCATCATCATGCCTAGCTAGAAAGGCATTAAAGAAAAGCACTTGTTGGGAGATAACCCAATATTTACCCCAACTGTTTTTGTGTGTTAACATGATTATACTACTGTAGTAATCATGTTTTATAGGTTTTGTTTCAATAAAGTGCCAAGTAAGACCTTTAGGATAGCTTATGGTGATAGTTGTGTTGATCCTGCTGAAAATCAGAAACTTTTGCACCCGGTAAATTAGTTTTGATAATTCATAAAAACCTGCTTTTGTTCTGATTCTTTTTGATCTGGATTAGTACACAAATTTCGGAGGACTTCATAATTTGGTAGGATATTTGGGGTTCCAGAAGTATACGTTTAATACAGATTACTACAGACTGTTCTGTTTTTGACAGATTCTGTTTTCTATGTGTTGTTTGCTTATTTTGATGAATCTATGAGTAGTATCGGAGGGTATGAACCACAGAGAAGTTGGAATACAGTATATATTACACCAATATGAATTTAGAATGAGTTCATTACAGTAACTAAGTGGTGGTTTTATTTTCTTATACTAACGGAGCTTACGAGTTTTCTATTGAGTTTTGTGTTGTGAAGTTTTCAAGTTTTGGGTAAAGATTCGATGGACTATGGAATAAGGAGTGGAAAGAGCCTAAGCTTGGGAATTACTAAAGAACCCCAATGTAATATTCAAGGATGACCAAGAGCCTAAGCTTGGGGATGCCCCGGATGGCATCCCCTCTTTCATCTTCGTTCAACGGTAACTTTACTTGGAGTTATATTTTTATTCACCACATGATATGTGTTCTGCTTGGAGCATCATTTTATTTTGTTAGTATTTGCTTTCTGTTATTTAGAATAATGTTTTGCATCTTTATTTTCAATAAAAATGTCAAGGATAGCCTTTACCATGCTTATTTTGCTAGTATACATGTTGTTGTTTGAAAACAGAAAGTTTACCGCTTTTGCAAAAATTCCCTAGAAAAGTCAGAGAATGGTATAATGTTGAAACTTTTTGCATAATGATATATGATAAATCTTCTACAGCATAGTATATTTCTCATAATTTTTGGAGTTAGGTAAGTATGATGAATATTGCATTCTTTACAGACTGTACTGTTTTCACAAATTGCTGTTATGTTTGCATTGTTTGCATATGTTTGCTTGTTTAATGATTCTATTTGAGGATAGGAGTATTAAATATGCAGGGGAATTTAGTATGCAATGTTGAATAATAATTTTAGTGATTTGTTAAAGTAGAAAATGATAAGGTTTTTGGCATTGATTTATACTAACTTATCTCACGAGTTCTTGTCGAGTTTGGTGTGGATGAAGCTTTTGAGAAATAGAGAAACCATGATATGAGAGGAATTAAGGAAACACAAAAGCTCAAGCTTGGGGATGCCCAAGGCACCCCAAGATAATATTTCAATAAGTCTTAAGCATCTAAGCTTTGGGATGCCCCGGTAGGCATCCCACCTTTCTTCTTCAACAACTATCGGTTAGTATCGGTTGAGCCTAAGTTTTTGCTTCTTCACATGAGTTGTGCTATCCTTGCAAAGTCATTTTATTTTGTTTTGCTTGTTGTTTGAATAAAATACCAAGATCTGAAATTCTTTAATGAGAGAGAGTCTTCATATATCTACATAATTATTTAGCTACTCATTGATCTTCACTCATATATTTTTGGAGTAGTTTGTCATTTACTCTTGTGCTTACTTATATCCTATGAGTAAATGGTTAAATGAGTTGAATGTCATAAATCTGAAATTATATATGTTTCATTTGCTTATCCCATAGGGAGTAATGACTTCACATCAAAGAAGTAGAGGTTGTAAATTTATTGAAGGTTAGCAAGCATTGTATTAGGCATTTGAACAATTCATGAAAGAATATTGAAGGAAGAGAAATTTCACATATAAATATACTATCCTAGACTTCTTTTATAATTGTGAGCACTCATTAAGTATGACATGCTAAAGAGTTGATGTTGGACAAGGAAGACAATGTAATGGGTTATGTTTTCTCACATCTCAGTTAAAGTATATTGTCATGGATCATTCAAACGTGTTGAGCTGGCCTTTCCCCCTCATGCTAGCCAAATTCCTTGCACCAAGTAGAGATACTACTTGTGCTTCCAAATATCCTTAAACCCAGTTTTTCCATGAGAGTCCACCATACCTACCTATGGATTGAGTAAGATTCTTCAAGTAAGTTGTCATCGGTGCAAGCAATAAAAATTGCTCTCTAAATATGTATGATCTATTAGTGTGAAGAAACTAAGATTTATACGAGCTTGTTATGGAAGCAATAAAAGCGATGGACTGCATAATAAAGGTCCATATACAAGTGGCAATATAAAGTGACGTTCTTTTGCATTAAGATTTTGTGCATCCAACCATAAAAGCGCATGACAACCTATGCTTCCCTCTGCGAAGGGCCTATCTTTTACTTTATGTCTTTTACTTTATGCAAGAGTCAAGGTGATCTTCACCTTTCCCTTTTTCATTTTATCCTTTGGAAAGCACCTTGTGTTGGAAAGATCCTGATATATATATATCCAATTGGATGTGAGTTAGCATGAACTATTATAGTTGACATCACCCAAAGGTGAATACGTTGGGAGGCAACACTATAAGCCCCTATCTTTCTCAGTGTCCGATTAAAACTCCATAACCATTAGTATTGCGTGAGTGTTAACAATGGTAGAAGACTATATGATAGTTGAGTATGTGGAGTTTGCTAAATCAAAGCTCTGACATAGACCCTTCCTGAAAATAAGATGAATGGTAATTGTTTGATGACTAAGAATGAAGTTTGCTAGTTTTCAAGAAAGTTTATGGTCTATGCTTTAACATGTGAATAGCTTGTTACTTGATCTTGAGAAGTTTTATGAGTTGAACTACTGTTATGACATATAATCATGCTAGAAAAGGTGATTGAAATTATCATTGATCAAACCTGTGCACCTACTAGCATTCACACTTCATAAATTCTTTCTTTTATCATTTACCTACTCAAGGACGAGCAGGAATTAAGCTTGGGGATGTTGATACGTCTCCAACGTATCTATAATTTCTGAAGCATTCATGCTATTATCTTATCTATTTTGGATGTTTATGGGCTTTATTATACACTTTTATATTATTTTTGGGACTAACCTACTAACCGGAAGCCCAGCCCATATTGCTGTTTTCTTGCCTATTTTAGTATTTCGAAGAAAAGCAATATCAAATGGAGTCCAAATGGAATGAAACCTTCGGGAGCGTGATTTTTGGAACGAACATGATGCGGGAGACTTGGAGTACAAGCCAGGGAAGCTTCGAGGAGGCCAGGAGATAGGAGGGCACGCCCACCCCCCTGGGCGCGCCCCCCTATCTCGTGGAGCCACCCGACCGACTTCTTTCGCCTATGTATTCCCATATACCCTAAAACCATCCAATACGGAGATAGATTGGGAGTTCCGCTGCCGCAAGCCTCTGTAGCCACCAAAAACCTCTTGAGATCCCGTTCCGGCACCCTACCAGAGGGGAATCCCTCACCGGCGGCCATCTTCATCATCCCGGCGCTCTCCATGACGAGGAGGGAGTAGTTCACCCTCGATTCTAAGGGTATGTACCAGTAGCTATTGTGTTTGACCTCTCTCTCTCTCTCTCGTGTTCTCTCTATGGCATGATCTTGATGTATCGCGAGCTTTCCTATTATAGTTGGATCTTATGATGTTTCTCCCCCTCTACCCTCTTGCAATGGATTGAGTGTTCCCTTTGAAGTTATCTTATCGGATTGAGTCTTTAAGGATTTGAGAACACTTGATGTATGTCTTGCCGTGCCTATCTGTGGTGACAATGGGATATCACGTGATCCACTTGACGTCTGTTTTGGTGATCAACTAGCAGGTTCCGCCCATGAACCTATGCATAGGGGTTGGCACACGTTTTCGTCTTGACTCTCCGGTAGAAACTTTGGGGCACTCTTTGAAGTACTTTGTGTTGGTTGAATAGATGAATCTGAGATTGTGTGATGCATATCGTATAATCATGCCCACGGATACTTCAGGTGACAATGGAGTATCTAGGTGACATTAGGGTTTTGGTTGATTTGTGTCTTAAGGTGTTATTCTAGTATGAACTCTATGATAGATTGAACGGAAACAATAGCTTCATGTTATTTTACTATGGACTCTTGAATTGATAGAACAGAAAGGATAACTTTGAGGTGGTTTTGTACCCTACAATAATCTCTTCGTTTGCTCTCCGCTATTAGTGGCTTTGGAGTGACTCTTTGTTGCATGTTGAGGGATAGTTATATGATCCAATTATGTTATTATTGTTGAGAGAACTTGCACTAGTGAAAGTATGAACCCTATGCCTTGTTTCCTACCATTGCAATACCATTTATGCTCACTTTTATCATTAGTTACCTTGCTGTTTTTATATTTTCAGATTACAAAAACCTTTATCTACTATCCATATTGGACTTGTATCACTATCTCTTTGCCGAACTAGTGCACCTATACAGTTTACCATTGTATTGGGTGTGTTGGGGACACAAGAGACTCTTTGTTATTTGGTTGCAGGGTTGCTTGAGAGAGACCATCTTCATCCTACGCCTCCCATGGATTGATAAACCTTAGGTCATACACTTGAGGGAAATTTGCTACAGTACTACAAACCTGTGCACTTGCAGGCCCAACAACGTCTACCAGAAGAAGGTTGTGTAGTAGACATCACTTGCTCATGAAGACCTAGGGCATTTTGAGGAAGCCCATCATTGGAATATACAAGCCAAGTTCTATAACGAAAATTTTCCACTAGTATATGAAAGTGACAACATATGAGACTCTCTATATGAAGAACATGGTGCTACTTTGAAGCACAAGTGTGGAAAAAGATAGTAACATTGTCGCCTTTTTTATTTTCTTTTTTTGGGCCTTTCTTTTTTTTCTTTGGCCTTTCCCTTTCTTATAAGGGACAATGCTCTAATAATGATGATCACCACACTTCTATTTATTTACAACTCAAGAATTACAATTCGATACTAGAACAAAATATGACTCTATATGAATGCCTCCGGCGATGTACCAGGATATGCAATGAATCAATATCGACATGTATGAATAATGAAGGTGGCTTTTGTTGGAAATATGCCCTAGAGGCAATAATAAAAGCATTATTATTATATTTCCTTGTTCATGATAATTGTATTTTATTCATGCTATAATTGTATTATCCGGAAATCGTAATACACGTGTGCATACATAGACCACAATACGCCCTAGTAAGCCTCTAGTTGACTAGCTCGTTGGTCAACAGATAGTCATGGTTTCCTAACTATGCACATTAGATGTCATTGACAACGGGATCACGTTATTAGGAGAATGACGTGATGGACAAGACCCAATCCTAAGCATAGCACAAGATCGTGTAGTTCGTTTTGCTAGAGCTTTTCCAATGTCAAGTATCTCTTCCTTAGACCATGAGATCATGTAACTCCCGGATACCGTAGGAGTGCTTTGGGTGTACCAAACATCACAATAACTGGGTGACTATAAAGGTGCACTACAGGTATCTCCGTATGACGGAGAGGTATTTCTGGGCCCACTCGGTAATGCATCATCATAATGAGCTCAAAGTGACCAAGTGTTTGGTCACGGGATCATGCATTACAGTACGAGTAAAGTGACTTGCCGGTAACGAGACTGAACGAGGTATTGGGATACCGACGATCGAGTCTCGGGCTTGTAACGTACCGATTGACAAAGGGAATAGTATACGGGGTTGCTTGAATCCTCGACATCGTGGTTCATCCGATGACATCATCGAGGAGCGTGTGGGAGCCAACATGGGTATCCTGATCCCGCTGTTGGTTATTGACCGGAGAGCCGTCTCGGTCATGTCCGCGTGTCTCCCGAACCCGTAGGGTCTACACACTTAAGGTTCGGTGATGCTAGGGTTATTAGGAATACTTGTATGTGATTACCGAATGTTGTTCGGAGTCTCGGATGAGATCCCGGACATCACGAGGAGTTCCGGAAGGGTCCGAAGGTAAAGATTTATATATGGGAAGTTGTCATGCGGACACCGGAAAGTTTCGGGGCATATCGGTATTGTACCGGGGCCACCGGAGGGGTTCCGGGGGTCCACCAGGAGGGGCCACCCCTCTTGGTGGGCCACATGGGCCGTGTAGGGCAGGGCACCAGCCCCTGGAGGGCTGGGAGCCCCCCTCCCCTTGGGCCCATGCGGCTAGGGTTGGGGGGGAACCCTAGAGGGGGCGCCCCCTTTGCTTGGGGGGCAAGTCCCCCCTCCCTGGCCGCCGCCCCCCCTCTAGATCCCATCTAGAGGGGCCGGCCCCCCTTGCCCCTTACCCTATAAATAGAGGGGTGAGGGGAGGGCTGCAACACACAACCCAAGGCGCAGCCCATCCCCTCCCCAACACCTCTCCTCCTCCGTCACGAGCTTGGCGAAGCCCTGCCGGAGTACTGCTTCTCCACCAACACCACGCCGTCATGCTGCCGTTGGAGCTGTCTTCCTCAACCTCTCCTTCCTCCTTGCTGGATCAAGACGGAGGAGACATCGTCCGTTCCGTACCTATGTTGAACGCGGAGGTGATGTCTGTTCGGCACTTGGTCATCGGTGATCTGAATCACGTCGAGTACGACTCCATCATCACCGTTCCCTCGAACGCTTCCGCACGCGATCTACAAGTGGTATGTAGATGCAAACTTACTCCCTTGACTCGTTGCTTAGATGAACTCATAGATGGATCTTGGTGAAACCGTAGGAAAAATTTTAATTTTCTGCAACGTTCCCCAACAGTGGTATCAGAGCCAGGTTTATGCGTAGTTCTCTATTGCACGAGTAGAACACAATTTTGTTGTGGGCGTAGATCTTGTCAACTTGCTTGCCGCTACTAGTCTTATCTTGCTTCAGCGGTATTGTGGGATGAAGCGGCCCGGACCAACCTTACACGTACACTTACGTGAGACCGGTTCCACCGACTGACATGCACTAGTTGCATAAGCTGGCTGGCGGGTGTCTGTCTCTCCCACTTTAGTTGAAGCGGATTCGATGAAAAGGGTCCTTATGAAGGGTAAATAGAAGTTGACAAGATCACGTTGTGGTTATTCGTAGGTAATAAAACGTTCTTGCTAGAACCAAATTGCAGCCACGTAAAAGATGCAACAACAATTAGAGGACGTCTAACTTGTTTTTGCAGCAATTGTCATGTGATGTGATATGGCCAGAAGTTATGATGAATGATGAATGATATATTGTGATGTATGAGATCATGTTCTTGTAATAGGAATCACGACTTGCATGTCGATGAGTATAAAAACCGGCAGGAGCCATAGGAGTTGTCTTTATTTTTTGTATGACCTGCGTGTCATTGAAGAACGCCATGTAAATTACTTCACTTTATTGCTAAACGCGTTAGGCATAGAAGTAGAAGTAGTCGTTGGCATGACAACTTCATGAAGACACAATCATGGAGATCATGATGATGGAGATCATGGTGTCATGCCGGTGACGAAGATGATCATGGAGCCCCGAAGATGGAGATCGAAGGAGCTATATGATATTGGCCATATCATGTCACTAATATATAATTGCATGTGATGTTTATTATGTTTTATGCATCTTGTTTACTTAGAACGACGGTAGTAAATAAGATGATCCCTTACAACAATTTCAAGAAGTGTTCTCCCCTAACTGTGCACCATTGCTAAAGTTCGTCGTTTCGAAGCACCACGTGATGATCGGGTGTGATAGATCCTTACGTTCACATACAACAGGTGTAAGACAGATTTACACATGCAAAACACTTAGGGTTAACTTGACGATCCTAGCATGTACAGACATGGGCTCGGAACACAGAGACCGAAAGGTCGAACACGAGTCGTATGGAATATACGATCAACATGGAGATGTTCAGCGACGATGACTAGTCCGTCTCACGTGATGACCGGACACGGCCTAGTCGACTCGGATCGTGTAACACTTAGATGACTAGAGGGATGTCTAATCTGAGCGGGAGTTCATTACAATAATTTTATTAGATGAACTTAATTATCATGAACTTAGTCTAAAACTTTTTGCAAAATATGTCTTGTAGATCAAATGGCCAACTCTCATGTCAACATGAACTTCAACGCGTTCCTAGAGAAAACCAAGCTGAAAGATGATGGCAGCAACTATACGGACTGGGTCCGGAACCTGAGGATCATCCTCGTAGCTGCCAGGAAACAATATGTCCTAGAAGGACCGCTAGGTGACGCTCCCGTCCCAGAGAACCAAGACATTATGAATGCTTGGCAGTCTCGTGCTGATGATTACTCCCTCGTTCAGTGCGGCATGCTTTACAGCTTAGAACCAGGGCTCCAAAAGCGTTTTGAGCAACACAGAGCATATGAGATGTTCGAGGAGCTGAAACTAGTTTTCCAAGCTCATGCCCGGGTCGAGAGATATGAAGTCTCCGACAAGTTCTATAGTTGTAAGATGGAGGAAAATAGTTCTGTCAGTGAGCACATACTCAAAATGTCTGGGTTGCACAACCGCCTGTCCCAGCTGGACATTAACCTCCCGGATGAGGCGGTCATTGACAGAATCCTTCAGTCGCTCCCACCAAGCTACAAGAGCTTTGTGATGAACTACAATATGCAGGGGATGGTGAAGACCATTCCTGAATTATTTTCAATGCTGAAGTCAGCAGAGGTTGAAATCAAGAAAGAACATCAAGTGTTGATGGTCAATAAGACCACTAAGTTCAAGAAGGGCAAGGGTAAGAAGAACTTCAAGAAGGACGGCAAAGATGTTGCCGCGCCCGGTAAGCCAGTTGCCGGGAAGAAGTCAAAGAATGGACCCAAGCCTGAAACTGAGTGCTTCTATTGCAAGGGGAAGGGTCACTGGAAGCAGAACTGCCCCAAATACTTAGCAGACAAGAAGGCCGGCAACACTAAAGGTATATTTGATATACATGTAATTCATGTGTACCTTACCAGTACTCGTAGTAACTCCTGGGTATTTGATACCGGTGCCGTTGCTCATATTTGTAACTCACAACAGGAGCTCGGAATAAGCGGAGACTGGCGAAGGACGAGGTAACGATGCGCGTCGGGAATGGTTCCAAGGTCGATGTGATCGCCGTCGGCACGCTACCTCTACATTTACCTACGGGATTAGTTTCAAACCTCAATAATTGTTATTTGGTGCCAAGTTTGAGCATGAACATTGTATCTGGATCTCGTTTAATACGAGATGGCTACTCATTTAAATCTGAGAATAATGGTTGTTCTATTTATATGAGAGATATGTTTTATGGTCATGCCCCTATGGTCAATGGTTTATTCTTAATGAATCTCGAACGTAATGTTACACATATTCATAGCGTGAATACCAAAAGATGTAAAGTTGATAACAATAGTCTCACATACTTGTGGCACTGCCGCCTTGGTCACATTGGTGTCAAGCGCATGAAGAAGCTCCATGCTGATGGACTTTTAGAGTCTCTCGATTATGAATCATTTGACACATGCGAACCATGCCTCATGGGCAAAATGACCAAGACTCCGTTCTCCGGAACAATGGAGCGAGGAACCAACTTGTTGGAAATCATACATACCGATGTGTGCGGTCCAATGAGTGTTGAGGTTCGCGGAGGATATCGTTATGTTCTCACTCTCACTGATGACTTGAGTAGATATGGGTATGTCTACTTGATGAAACACAAGTCTGAGACCTTTGAAAAGTTCAAGGAATTCCAGAATGAAGTAGAGAATCAACGTGACCGAAAGATAAAATTCTTGCGATCGGATCATGGAGGAGAATATTTAAGTCACGAATTTGGTACACACTTAAGAAAATATGGAATCGTTTCACAACTCACCCCGCCTGGAACACCTCAGCGTAATGGTGTGTCCGAACATCGTAATCGCACTCTATTGGATATGGTCCGATCTATGATGTCTCTTACCGATTTACCGCTATCATTTTGGGGATACTCTCTAGAGACAGCTACATTCACTTTAAATAGGGCACCGCCTAAATCCGTTGAGACGACACCATATGAATTATGGTTTGGGAAGAAACCTGAGCTGTTGTTTCTAAAAGTTTGGGGATGCGATGCTTATGTCAAGAAACTTCAACCTGAAAAGCTCGAACCCAAGTCAAAAAAATGCGTCTTCATAGATACCCTAAAGAAACCATTGGGTACACCTTCTACTTAAGATCCGAGGGCAATATCTTTGTTGCCAAGAACGGATCCTTTCTGGAAAAGGAGTTTCTCTCGAAAGAAGTAAGTGGGAGGAAAGTAGAACTCGATGAAGTACTACCTCTTGAACAGGATAATAGTGCAGCTCAGGAAAATGTTCCTGTGATGCCTACACCAACTGAAGAGGAAAATAATGATGATGATCAAGGTACTTCGGATCAAGTTGCTACTGAACTTCGTAGGTCCACAAGGACACGTTCCGCACCAGAGTGGTACGGCAACCCTGTCCTAGAAATCATGTTGTTGGACAACGGTGAACCTTTGAACTATGAAGAAGGAATGGCGGGCCCAGATTCCAACAAATGGCTAGAAGCCATGAAATTCGAGATAGAATCCATGTATGAAAACAAAGTATGGACTTTGACTGACTTGCCCGTTGATCGGCGAGCGATAGAAAACAAACGGATCTTTAAGAAGAAGACGGACGCGGATGGAAATGTCACCATCTATAAAGCTCGACTTGTCGCTAAGGGTTATCGGCAAGCTCAAGGGATTGACTACGATGAGACTTTCTCTCCCGTAGCGAAGCTTAAGTCCGTCCGAATCATGTTAGCAATTGCCGCATACTATGATTATGAGATATGGCAGATGGACGTCAAAACGGCATTCCTTAACGGGCATCTTAAGGAAGAACTGTATATGATGCAGCCAGAGGGTTTTGTCGATCCTAAGAATGCTAACAAAGTATACAAGCTCCAGCGATCCATTTATGGGCTGGTGCAAGCATCTCGGAGTTGGAACATTCGCTTTGATGAGATGATCAAAGCGTTTGGGTTTATGCGGGCTTATGGAGAAGCCTGCGTTTACAAGAAAGTGAGTGGGAGCTCTGTAGCATTTCTCATATTATATGTAGATGACATACTTTTGATGGGAAATGATATAGAATTTTTGGACAGCGTAAAGGCCTACTTGAATAAGTGTTTTTCAATGAAGGACCTTGGAGAAGCTGCTTATATATTAGGCATCAAGATCTATAGAGATAGATCGAGATGCCTCATAGGTCTTTCACAAAGCACATACCTTGATAAGATTTTGAAGAAGTTCAAAATGGATCAGTCCAAGAAGGGGTTCTTGCCTGTATTGCAAGGTGTGAGATTGAGCTCGGCTCAATGCCCGACCACGACAAAAGATAAAGAAGAGATGAGTGTCATCCCCTATGCTTCAGCCATAGGATCTATTATGTATGCCATGCTGTGTACCAGACCTGATGTAAACCTTGCCGTAAGTTTGGTAGGAAGCTACCAAAGTAATCCCGACAAGGAACACTAGACAGCGGTCAAGAATATCCTGAAGTACCTGAAAAGGACAAAGGACATGTTTCTCATTTATGGAGGTGACGAAGAGCTCGCCGTAAAGGGTTACGTCGATGCTAGCTTCGACACAGATCTGGATGACTCTAAGTCACAAACTGGATACGTGTATATGTTGAATGGTGGAGCAGTAAGCTGGTGCAGCTGCAAGCAGAGCGTCGTGGCGGGATCTACATGTGAAGCAGAGTACATGGCAGCCTCGGAGGCAGCGCATGAAGCAATTTGGGTGAAGGAGTTCATCACCGACCTAGGAGTCATACCCAATGCGTCGGGGCCGATCAAACTCTTTTGTGACAACACTGGAGCTATTGCCCTTGCCAAGGAGCCCAGGTTTCACAAGAAGACCAGGCACATCAAGCGTCGATTCAACTCCATCCATGAAAATGTTCAAGATGGAGACATAGATATTTTCAAAGTACATACGGATCTGAATGTAGCAGATCCGTTGACTAAACCTCTCTCGCGAGCAAAACATGATTAACACCAGAACTCTATGGGTGTTCGATTCATCACAATGTAACTAGATTATTGACTCTAGTGCAAGTGGGAGACTGTTGGAAATATGCCCTAGAGGCAATAATAAAAGCATTATTATTATATTTCCTTGTTCATGATAATTGTCTTTTATTCATGCTATAATTGTATTATCCGGAAATCGTAATACACGTGTGAATACATAGACCACAATACGTCCCTAGTAAGCCTCTAGTTGACTAGCTCGTTGGTCAACAGATAGTCATGGTTTCCTAACTATGGACATTAGATGTCATTGACAACGGTATCATGTTATTAGGGGAATGACATGATGGACAAGACCCAATCCTAAGCATAGCACAAGATCGTGTAGTTTGTTTTACTAGAGCTTTTCCAATGTCAAGTATCTCTTCCTTAGACCATGAGATCGTGTAACTCCCGGATACCGTAGGAGTGCTTTGGGTGTACCAAACGTCACAACGTAACTGGGTGACTATAAAGGTGCACTACAAGTATCTCCAAAAGTGTCTGTTGGGTTGACATGGATCGAGACTAGGATTTGTCACTCTGTATGACGGAGAGGTATCTCTGGGCCCACTCGGTAATGCATCATCATAATGAGCTCAAAGTGACCAAGTGTTTGGTCATGGGATCATGCATTACAGTACGAGTAAAGTGACTTGCCGGTAACGAGACTGAACGAGGTATTGGGATACCGACGATCGAGCTCGGATTTGTAACGTACCGATTGACAAAGGGAATAGTATACGGGGTTGCTTGAATCCTCGACATCGTGGTTCATCCGATGACATCATCGAGGAGCGCGTGGGAGCCAACATGGGTATCCATATCCCGCTGTTGGTTATTGACCGGAGAGCCGTCTCGGTCATGTTTGCGTGTCTCCCGAACCCGTAGGGTCTACACACTTAAGGTTCGGTGACGCTAGGGTTATTAGGAATACTTGTATGTGATTACCGAATGTTGTTCGGAGTCCCGGATGAGATCCCGGACGTCAGGAGGAGTTCCGTAAGGGTCCGGAGGTAAAGATTTATATATGGGAAGTTGTCATGCGGACACCGGAAAGTTTCAGGGCATATCGGTATTGTACCGGGGCCACCGGAGGGGTTCCGGGGGTCCACCGGGAGGGGCCACCCCTCTTGGTGGGCCACATGGGCCGCGTAGGGCAGGGCACCAGCCCCTGGAGGGCTGGGCACGCCCCCCCTTGGGCCCATGCGGCTAGGGTTGGGGGGGAACCCTAGAGGGGGTGCCCCCTTTGCTTGGGGGGCAAGTCCCCCCTCCCTGGCCGCCGCCCCCCTCTAGATCCCATCTGGAGGGGCCGGCCCCCCTTGCCCCTTCCCCTATAAATAGAGGGGTGAGGGGAGGGCTGCAACACACAACCCAAGGCGCAGCCCCTCCCCTCCCCAACACCTCTCCTCCTCCGTCACGAGCTTGGCGAAGCCCTGCCGGAGTACTGCTTCTCCACCAACACCACGCCGTCGTGCTGCCGTTGGAGTTGTCTTCCTCAACCTCTCCTTCCTCCTTGCTGGATCAAGACAGAGGAGACGTCGTCCATTCCGTACGTGTGTTGAACACGGAGGTGCTTTCCGTTCGGCACTTGGACATCGATGATCTGAATCACGTCGAGTATGACTCCATCATCACCGTTCCCTCGAACGCTTCCACACGCGATCTACAAGTGGTATGTAGATGAAAACTTACTCCCTTGACTCGTTGCTTAGATGAACTCATAGATGGATCTTGGTGAAACCGTAGGAAAAATTTTAATTTTCTGCAACGTTCCCCAACAGCTTTGCCACCAATACGATGTCAACTACATGATCATGCAAAAGCAATATGACAATGATGAAACGTGTCATGATGAACGGAATGGTGGAAAGTTGCATGGCAATATATCTCGGAATGGCTATGGAAATGCCATAATAGGTAGGTATGGTGGTTGTTTTGAGGAAGATATAAGGAGGTTTATGTGTGATAGAGTGTATCGTATCATGGAGTTTGGATGCACCGACGAAGTTTGCACCAACTCTCAAGGTGAGAAAGGGCAATGCACGGTACCGAAGAGGCTAGCAATGATGGAAGGGTAAGAGTGTGTATAATCCATGGACTCGCATTAGTCATAAAGAACTCATATACTTATTGCAAAAGTTTTATTAGCCCTCGAAGCAAATTACTACTACGCATGCTCCTAGGGTAAGGGTTGGTAGGAGTTAACCATTGCGCGATCCCGACCTCCACACATAAGGAAGGCAATCAAAAGAGCACCTCATGCAACAAATTTGTCACACAACTTTTACCATATGTGCATCCTAAGGGACTTTCCAACTTCAACACAAGTATTCTTTAAATTCACAATTACCCAACTAGCATGACTCTAATATTACCACCTCTATATCTCAAAATAATTATCAAGCATCAAGTTGATCATAGCATCCAATTCACTTCCTATGATAGTTTTTATTATACCCAACTTGGGTGCCCATCATTCTAGGACCAATTTTATAACCATAGCAAATACCATGTTGTTCTAAAAGACTCTGAAAATAATATAAGTGAAGCATGAGAGATCAATAATTTCTACAAAATTAAGCCACCGCCGTGCTCTAAAAGATATAAGTGAAGTACTAGAGCAAAATTATCTAGCTGAAAAGACATAAGTGAAGCACATAGAGTATTCTAAGAAATTCCAAATCATGTGTGTCTCTCCGAAAAGGTGTGTACAGCAAGGATGATTGTGGTAAACTAAAAATCAAAGACTCCTATCATACAAGACGCTCCAAGCAAAACACATATCATGTGGCGAATAAAAATATAGCCAAGAGGGGATGCCCTCCGGGGCATCCCCAAACTTAGGCTTTTGGTTGTCCTTGAATTATCTTGGGGTGCCATGGGCATCCCCAAGCTTAGGCTGTTGCCACTCCTTATTCCATAGTCCATCAAATCTTTACCCAAAACTTGAAAACTTCACAACACAAAACTCAACAGGAAATTTCATAAGCTCCGTTAGTGCAAGAAAGAAAAAACACCACATAAGGTACTGTAATGAACTCATTATTTATTTATATTGGTGTTAAACCTACTGTATTCCAGCATCTATATGGTTCATACCCCCTGATACTAGCCATAGATTCATCAAAATAAGCAAACAACACACGAAAACCAGAATCTGTCAAAAACAGAACAGTCTGTAGCAATATGTAACTTTCGGATACTTATGGAACTCTAAAATTCCTACCAAAATAGGAAGTCCTGGGCAATTTTCTATTGATCTACTGCAAAAATAATCTACTAAAAATCCAGTTTCTGTGATTTATTAAAACTCTTCTCGCGTGTGCAAAAGTTTCTATTTTTCAGCAAAATCAAATTAACTATCACCGTAGGTTATCCTATAGGTTCTACTTGGCACAAACACTAATTAAAACATAAAACCACATATAAACAGAGGCTAGATGAATTATTTATTACTAAACAGAAGCAAAAAAAGCAAGGAACAAAAATAAAATTGGGTTGCCTCCCAACAACCACTATCGTTTAATGCACCTAGCTAGGCATAAAAGCGAGAATAGATCTAAGGATTGCCATCTTCGGCATTCAATTCTTCAATAGAGCACTTGTAACCCTTAGCAGTTTCTTTCTTCTTAGCGATGATTAAGAAATTCATTTGCAGCAAAAGGTTCCTTAATGACAATAAGAAAATTGGGATGAACACTTATTGATTTGAGATCCACATTTTCCTTACTAGAAGATTCACCCTTATTTTTAGGAACATATATAAATTTGGAAATTTTGGTAGGAGGAGTTGGAGTATTTTTCACGGATGAAAAGGCAGATCCTAAGTTGGTAATAATATCCTCAAGTTTACCGATTCTTGTAGAATCAAGATCTACTCTTTTATTAACTATAGGTTCTTTCTCTTTAAAGAAATTCAAAGTAACTCCAACCCTAGATCCGTATTGAGTAATTTGGTTGTGGATCTTTTTATCCAAATTTTCAATTAGCTCAACAGTGGCAACTTTATTTTCAATAATTTCGAGCCTTTGCATCACATGTTCCAAAGTTAAAACAGTTCCATTAACCAAAAGAGGGGGTGGACCAAACAAATCTAACATAGCATTATAAGCATCAAAAGTATGGATACCCAAGAAATTCCCTCCGGTAATGGTATCAAGGATATATCTATTCCAAGGAGTAATGCCTACATAAAAATTGCGAAGAAGAACGGAACTAGATTGCTTCCTAGTAGATCTATTTTGAGCATTGCAAATTCTATGCCAAGCATCTTTTAAATTTTCTCCCTCCCTTTGTTTAAAATTAAGAACGTCGTGATCGGGAGTACTAATGATGATAGGAGGACTAGCCATAATGACGAAATAAATGAACTAACACACGAGCACACAAGAGACAAGCGAAAAAGAGAGGCAAACGGAAAAGAGAGGGCGAATAAAATGGCAAGGGTGAGGTGGAGGAGAGGAAAACGAGAGGCAAATGGCAAATAATGTAATGCGAGGGAGATGAGTTTGTGATGGGTACTTGGTATGTCTTGACTTGAGAAAAGACCTCCCCGGCAACGGCGCCAGAAATCCATCTTGCTATCTCTTGAGCACTGCGTTGGTTTCCCCTTGAAGAGGAAAGGGTGATGCAGCAAAGTAGTGTAAGTATTTCCCTTAGTTTTTGAGAACCAAGGTATCAATTCAGTAGGAGGCTCCTCAAAAGTCCCTCGTACCTACACAAACAAACAAGAACCTCGCAACCAACGCGATAAAGGGGTTGTCAATCCCTTCACTGTAACTTGCGAAAGTGAGATCTGATAGAGATAATAAGATAAAATAAATATTTTTGGTATTTTTATGATATAGATTGGAAAGTAAAGATTGCATATAAAGATAGATGGAAAACTTATATTATAAAAGATAGACCCGGGGGCCATAGATTTCACTAGTGGCTTCTCTCAAGACAGCATAAGTATTATGGTGGGTGAAGAAATTACTGACGAGCAATTGATAGAAAAGTGCATAGTTATGAGAATATCTAGGCATGATCATGTATATAGGCATCACGTCCGCAACAAGTAGACTGAAACGATTCTGCATCTACTACTATTACTCCACACATCGACCGACTCCTGCCTGCATCTAGAGTATTAAGTTCATAAGAATAGAGTGACACATTAAGAAAGATAACATGATGTAGAGGGATAAACTCAAGCAATATGATATAAACCCCATCTTTTTATCCTCGATGGCAACAATACAATACGTGCCTTGTGTTGGGGAACGTAGTAATTTCAAAAAAATTCCTACGTACACGCAAGATCATGGTGACGGCATAGCAACGAGAGGGGAGAGTGTTGTCCACGTACCCTCGTAGACCGTAAGCGGAAGCGTTATGACAACGCGGTTGATGTAGTCGTACGTCTTCACGATCTGACCAATCCAAGTACCGAACGTACGGCACCTCCGAGTTCAGCACACGTTCAGCTCGATGACGATCCCCGGGCTCCGATCCAGCAAAGCTTCGGGGATGAGTTCCGTCAGCACGACGGCGTGGTGACGATGATGATGCTCTACCGGCGCAGGGCTTCGCCTAAACTCCGCGACGATATGACCGAGGTGGAATATGGTGGAGGGGGGCACCGCACACGGCTAAGGAACGATCCGTAGATCAATTTGTGTGTCATGGGGTGCCCCCTGCCCCCGTATATAAAGGAGGGAGGGGGAGGTGCGGCCGGCCTAGGAGGGGGCGCGCCAAGGGGAGTCCTACTCCCACCGGGAGTAGGACTCCCTCCTTCCTTGTTGGAGTAGGAGAAGTGGAAAGAGGGGGAGAGGGAAAAGGAAAAGGGGCTGCCCCCCTTGTCCAATTCGGACCAGAGGGGGGGCGCAGGCCTCTTTCCTTTTGGCCTCTCTCCTCTATTCCCGTATAGCCCAATAAGGCCCATATACTCCACGGCGAATTCCCGTAACTCTCCGGTACTCCGAAAAATACCCGAATCACTCGGAACCTTTCCGAACTCTGAATATAGTCGTCCAATATATCAATCTTTACGTCTCGACCATTTCGAGATTCCTCGTTATGTCCCTGATCTCATCCGGGACACCGAACTCCTTCGGTACATCAAAACTCATAAACTCATAATATAACTGTCATCGTAACGTTAAGCGTGCGGACCCTACGGGTTCGAGAACTATGTAGACATGACCTAGAACTATTCTCGGTCAATAACCAATAGCGGAACCTGGATGCCCATATTGGTTCCTACATCTTCTACGAAGATCTTTATCGGTCAAACCGCATAACAACATACTTTGTTCCCTTTGTCATCGGTATGTTACTTGCCCGAGATTCGATCGTCGGTATCCAATACCTAGTTCAATCTCGTTACCGGCAAGTCTCTTTACTCGTTACGTAATTCATCATTCCGTAACTAACTCATTAGCTACATTGCTTGCAAGGCTTATAGTGATGTGCATTACCGAGAGGGCCCAGAAATACCTCTCCGACAATCGGAGTGACAAAACCTAATCTCGAAATACGCCAACCCAACATGTACCTTTGGAGACACCTGTAGTACTCCTTTATAATCACCCAGTTACGTTGGGACGTTTGGTAGCACCCAAAGTGTTCCTCCGGTAAACGGGAGTTGCATAATCTCATAGTTACAGGAACATGTATAAGTCAAGAAGAAAGCAATAGCAACATACTAAATGATCAAGTGGTAGGCTAACGGAATGGGTCATGTCAATCACATCATTCTCCTAATGATGTGATCCCATTAATCAAATGACAACTCTTTTGTCCATGGCTAGGAAACTTAACCATCTTTGATTCAATGAGCTAGTCAAGTAGAGGCATACTAGTGACACTATGTTTGTCTATGTATTCACACATGTATTATGTTTCCGGTTAATACAATTCTAGCATGAATAATAAACATTTATCATGATATAAGGAAATAAATAATAACTTTATTATTGCCTCTAGGGCATATTTCCTTCAGTCTCCCACTTGCACTAGAGTCAATAATCTAGTTCACATCGCCATGTGATTTAACACTAATATTCACATCTGTATGTGATTAATACCCATAGTTCACATCGTCATGTGATCAACACCCAAAGGGTTTACTAGAGTCAATAATCTAGTTCACATCGCTATGTGATTAACACCCAAAGATTACAAAGGTATGATCATGTTTTGCTTGTGAGAGAAGCTTAATCAACGGGTCTGTCACATTCAGAGCCATATGTATTTTGCAAATATTCTATGTCTTCAATGCTCTGCATGGAGCTACTCTAGCTTAATTGCTCCCACTTTCAATATGTATCCAGATTGAGACTTAGAGTCATCTAGATCAGTGTAAAAGTTTGCACCGATGTAACTTTTACAACAAACTCTTTTATCACCTCCATAATCGAGAAACATCTCCTTAGTCCTTACTAAGGATATTCTTGACTGCTGTCCAGTGATCTACTATTAGATCAAAATTGTATTCCTTTGTCAAACTCAGAGCAAGGTATACAATAGGTCTGGTTCACAGCATAGCATACTTTATAGAACCTATGACTGAGGCATAGGGAATGACTTTTCATTCTCTTTCTATTTTCTGCCATGGTCGGGTCTTGAGTCTTACTCAACTTCATACCTTTGCATCACAGGCAAGAGCTCCTTCTTTGACTGTTCCATTTTGAACTATTTCAAAATTTTATCAAGGTATGTGCTTTGTGAAAGTCCTATTAAGTGTCTTGATCTATCTCTATAGATCTTGATGCCCAATATGTAACCAGCTTCACCTAGATCTTTCATTGAAAAACTTTTATTCAAGTATCCCTTTATGCTATCCAGAAATTCTATATCATTTCCAATTAATAATATATCATCTACATATAATATCAAAAATGCTACAGAGCTCCACTCACTTTCTTGTAAATACAGGCTTCTTCAAAAGTCTGTATAAAACCATATGCTTTGATCAACTCATCAAAGCGTATATTCCAACTCCGAGATGCTTGCACCAGTCCATTGATGGATTGCTGGAGCTTGCACACTTTGTTAGCATCTTTAGGATTGACAAAAACTTTCTGGTTGCATCATATACAACTCTTCTTTAATAAATCCATTAAGGAATGTAGTTTTGACATCCATTTGCCAGATTTCATAAAATGTGGCAATTGCTAACATGATTCAGACAGACTTAAGCTTCGATACGAGTGAGAAAATCTCATCGTATTCAACACCTTGAACTTGTTGAAAACATTTCCCAACAAGTCGAGCTTAGTAGATAGTAACACTACTATCAATGTCTGTCTTCCTCTTGAAGATCCATTTATTTAACATGGCTTGCTGATCATCGAGCAAGTCAATCAAAGTCCATACTTTGTTCTCATACATGGATCATATCTTAGATTTTATGGCCTCAAGCCATTTCGTGGAATCTGGGCTCATCATCGCTTCCTCATAGTTCATAGGTTCATCATGCTCTAGTAACATGACTTCCAGAACAGGATTACCATACCACTCTGGTGCGGATCTTACTCTGGAAGACCTACGAGGTTCTGTAGTAACTTAATCTGAAGTTTCATGATCATCATCATTAACTTCCTCACTCATTGGTGTAGTAGTCACAGGAACAGATTTCTGTGATGAACTACTTTCCAATAAGGGAGCAGGTATAGTTACCTCATCAAGTTCTACTTTCCTCCCACTCACTTCTTTCGAGAGAAATTCCTCTAGAAAGGATCCATTCTTAGCAATGAATAACTTGCCTTCCGATCTGTGATAGAAGGTGTACCCAATAGTTAACTTTGGGTATTCTATGAAGACACACTTCTCCGATTTGGGTTTGAGCTTATCAGGTTGAAACTGTTTTCATATAAGCATCACAACTCCAAACTTTAAGAAACGACAGCTTAGGTTTACTGCTAAACCATAGTTCATACGGTGTCGTCTCAACGGATTTAGATGGTGCCCTTTTAAATGTGAATGCAGCTGTCTCTAATGCACAACCCCAAAATGATAGTGGTAAAACCGATAAGAGACATCATAGATCGCACCATATCCAATAAAGTGCGGTTACGACGTTTGGACACACCATAACGTTGTGGTGTTCCAGGTGGCGTGAGCTGTGAAACTATTCCACATTGTTTTAACTGAAGACCAAACTCATAACTCAAATATTCGTCTCCGCGATCAGATCGTAGAAACTTTATTTTCTTGTTACGATGATTTTTCCACTTCACTCTGAAATTCTTTGAACCTTTCAATTATTTCAGACTTATGTTTCATCAAGTAGATATACCCATATCTGCTCAAATCATTTTGTGAAGGTCAGAAAATAATGATACTTGCCACGAGCATCAACACTCATTGGATCGCATACATCGGTATGTATTATTTCCAATAAGTCAGTAGCTTGTTCCATTGTTCCGGAGAATGGAGTTTTTAGTCATCTTGCCCAAAAGGCACGGTTCGCAAGCATCAAATGATTCATAACCAAGTGATTCCGAAAATCCATCTTTATGGAGTTTCTTCATGCGCTTTACACCAATATGACCCAAACGGCAGTGCCACAAATAAGTTGCACTATCATTATCAACTTTGCATCTTTTGGCATCAATATTATGAATATGTGTATCACTACGACCGAGATCCAACAAAATATTTTCATTGGGTGTATGACCATCAAAGGTTTTATTCATTTAAATAGAACAACAATTATTCTCTGAATTGAAATGAATAACCGTATTGCAATAAACATGATCAAATCATATTCATGCTCAACGCAAACACCAAATAACATTTATTTAGGTTCAACACTAATCTCGAAAGTATAGGGAGTGTGCGATGATGATCATATCAATCTTGGAACCACTTCCAACATACATCGTCACTTCACCCTCAACTAGCTTCTGTTTATTCTATAACTCCTGTTTCGAGTTACTAATCTTAGCAACCGAACAAGTATCAAATACTCAGGGGTTACTATAAACACTAGTAAGGTACACATCAATAACATGTATATCAAATATACCCTTGTTCACTTTGCCATCCTGCTTATCCACCAAATATTCAAGGCATTTCCGCTTCTAGTGGCCATTTCCTTTGCAGTGTAAGCACTCAGTTTCAGGCTTTGGTTCAGCTTTGGGCTTCTTCATGGGAGTGACAACTTGCTTGTCATTCTACTTGAAGTTCCCCTTTCTTTCCCTTTGCCCTTTTTCTTGAAACTAGTGATCTTGTCAACCATCAACGCTTGATGCTCTTTCTTGATTTCTAACTTCGTTGATTTCAACATCACGAAGCGCTCGGGAATCGTTTTCGTCATCCCTTGCATACTATAGTTCATCACAAAGTTCTACTAACTTGGTGATGGTGACTAGAGAATTCTGTCAATCACTATCTTATCTGGAAGATTAACTCCCACTTGATTCAAGCGATTGAAGTACCCAGCCAATCTGAGCACATGCTCACTAGTTGAGCGATTCTCCTCCATCTTTTAGCTATAGAACTTGTTGGAGACTTCATATCTCTCAACTCGGGTATTTGCTGGAAATATTAACTTCAACTCTTGGAACATCTCATATGGTCCATGACATTCATAACGTCTGCATCTGCTCCTGCAATAGGTCTCTCACCTAGCGGTGCATTAAGGACATAATTATTCTGTGCAGCAATGAGGATAAACCTTAGATCACGGATCCAATCCGCATCATTGCTACTAACATCTTTTAACACAATTTTCTCTAGGAACATATCGAAATAAACATATGAAAGCAACAACGCAAGCTATTGATCTACAACATAATTTGCAAAATACTACCAGGACTAAGTTCATGATAAATTTAAGTTCAATTAATCATATTACTTAAGAACTCCCACTTAGACACACATCTCTCTAGTCATCTAAGTGATCACGTGATCCAAATCAACTAAACCATGTCCGATCATCACGTGAGATGGAGTAGTTTCAATGGTGAACATCATTATATTGATCATATCTACTATATGATTCACGCTCGACCTTTCGGTCTCCATGTTCCGAGGCCATATCTGTATATGCTAGGCTCGTCAAGTTTAACCCGAGTATTCCGCGTGTGCAACTGTTTTGCACCCGTTGTATTTGAACGTAGAGCCTATCACACCCGATCATCACATGGTGTCTCAGCACGAAGAACTTTCGCAACGGTGCATACTCAGGGAGAACACTTCTTGATAATTAGTGAGAGATCATCTTAAAATGCTACCGTCAATCAAAGCAAGATAAGATGCATAAAGGATAAACATCACATGCAATCAATATAAGTGATATGATATGGCCATCATCATCTTGTGCTTGTGATCTCCATCTTCGAAGCACCGTCGTGATCACCATCGTCACCGGCGCGACACCTTGATCTCCATCGTAGCATCGTTGTCGTTACGCCATCTATTGCTTCTATGACTATCGCTACCGCTTAGTGATAAAGTAAAGCAATTACAGGGCGTTTGCATTTTATACAATAAAGCGACAACCATATGGCTCCTGCCAGTTGCCGATAACTTCGGTTACAAAACATGATCATCTCATACAATAAAATATAGCATCACGTCTTGACCATATCACATCACAACATGCCCTGCAAAAACAAGTTAGATGTCCTCTACTTTGTTTTTGCAAATTTTACGTGGCTGCTACGGGCTTAGCAAGAACCGTTCTTACCTACGCATCAAAACCACAACGATAGTTCGTCAAGTTAGTGCTGTCTTAACCTTCGCAAGGACCGGGCGTAGCCACACTCGATTCAGCTAAAGTGAGAGAGACAGACACCCGCCAGCCACCTTTAAGCACGAGTACTCGTAACGGTGAAACCAGTCTCGCATAAGCGTACGCGTAATGTCGGTCCGGGCTGCTTCATCTCACAATACCGCCGAACCAAAGTATGACATGCTGGTAAGCAGTATGACTTGTATCGCCCACAACTCACCTGTGTTCTACTCGTGCATATGACATCTACACATAAAACCAGGCTCGGATGCCACTATTGGGGAACGTAGTAATTTCAAAAAAAATCTACGTACACGCAAGATCATGGTGATGGCATAGCAACGAGAGGGGAGAGTGTTGTCCACGTACCCTCGTAGACCGTAAGCGGAAGCGTTATGACAACGCGGTTGATGTAGTCTTACGTCTTCACGATCTGACCGATCCAAGTACCGAACGTACGGCACCTCCGAGTTCAGCACACGTTCAACTCGATGACGATCCCTGGGCTCCGATCCAGCAAAGCTTCGGGGATGAGTTCCGTCAGCACGACGGCGTGGTGACGATGATGATGCTCTACCGGCGCAGGGCTTCGCCTAAACTCCGCGACGATATGACCGAGGTGTAATATGGTGGAGGGGGGCACCGCACACGGCTAAGGAACGATCCGTAGATCAATTTGTGTGTCATGGGGTGCCCCCCTGCCCCCGTATATAAAGGAGGGAGGGGGAGGTGCGGCCGGCCTAGGAGGGGGCGCGCCAAGGGGAGTCCTACTCCCACCGGGAGTAGGACTCCCTCCTTCCTTGTTGGAGTAGGAGAAGTGGAAAGAGGGGGAGAGGGAAAAGGAAAAGGGGCTGCCCCCCTTGTCCAATTCGGACCAGAGGGGGGGCGCAGGCCTCTTTCCTTTTGGCCTCTCTCCTCTATTCCCGTATAGCCCAATAAGGCCCATATACTCCCCGGCGAATTCCCCTAACTCTCCGGTACTCAAAAAAATACCCGAATCACTCGGAACCTTTCCGAACTCCGAATATAGTCGTCCAATATATCGATCTTTATGTCTCGACTATTTTGAGACTCCTCGTTATGTCCCTGATCTCATCCGGGACTCCGAACTCCTTCGGTACATCAAAACTCATAAACTCATAATATAATTGTCATCGTAACGTTAAGCGTGCGGACCCTACGGGTTCGAGAACTATGTAGACATGACCTAGAACTATTCTCGGTCAATAACCAATAGCGGAATCTGGATGCCCATATTGGTTCCTACATATTCTACGAAGATCTTTATCGGTCAAACCGCATAACAACATACTTTGTTCCCTTTGTCATCGGTATGTTACTTGCCCGAGATTCGATCGTCGGTATCCAATAGCTAGTTCAATCTCGTTACCGGCAAGTCTCTTTACTCGTTACGTAATGCATCATTCCGTAACTAACTCATTAGCTACATTGCTTGCAAGGCTTATAGTGATGTGCATTACCGAGAGGGCCTAGAAATACCTCTCCGACAATCGGAGTGACAAAACATAATCTCGAAATACGCCAACCCAACATGTACCTTTGGAGACACCTGTAGTACTCCTTTATAATCACCCAGTTATGTTGTGACGTTTGGTAGCACCCAAAGTGTTCCTCCGGTAAATGGGAGTTGCATAATCTCATAGTTACAGGAACATGTATAAGTCATGAAGAAAGCAATAGCAACATACTAAACGATCAAGTGCTAGGCTAACGGAATGGGTCATGTCAATCACATCATTCTCCTAATCATGTGATCCCATTAATCAAATGACAACTATTTTGTCCATGGCTAGGAAACTTAACCATCTTTGATTCAATGAGCTAGTCAAGTAGAGGCATACTAGTGACACTATGTTTGTCTATGTATTCACACATGTATTATGTTTCCGGTTAATACAATTCTAGCATGAATAATAAACATTTATCATGATATAAGGAAATAAATAATAAATTTATTACTGCCTCTAGGGCATATTTCCTTCACCTTGCTGCCAGTGCTGTCACTGGGAAAGGACACCGCAAAATTGAACCCAAAGCTAAGCACTTCTCCCATTGCAAGAAAGATCAATCTAGTAGGCCAAACCAAACTGATAATTCGAAGAGACTTGCAAAGATAACCAATCACACATAAAAGAATTCAGAGAAGATTCAATTATTTCTCATAGATAAACTTGATCATAAACCCACAATTCATTGGATCTCGACAAACACACCACAAAAGAGTTACATCGAATAGATCTTCAAGAAGATCAAGGAGAACTTTGTATTTATATTCAAAGAGAGAGAAGAAGCCATCTAGCTAATAAATATGGACCCGAAGGTCTGAGGTAAAATACTCACAACTCATCAGAGAGGCTATGGTGTTGATGTAGAAGCCCTCCATGGTCGATTCCCCCTCCGACAGAGCACCGGCAAAGGCTCCAAGATGGGATCTCGCGGATACAGAAGGTTGCGGCGGTGGAAATAGTTTTTCATGGTGCTCCTAGATGTTCTCGAGGTATGTGGATATATATAGGAGGAAGAAGTAGGTCGGTGGAGCCACAAGGGGCCCACGAGGGTGGGGGCGTGCCTACCCCCAGGGCGCGCCCTCCTGCCTCGTGGCTTCCTCGTCTGCTGCTTGACGTTCACTTCAAGTCTCCTAGATTGTGTTTGTTCCAAAAAGATCTCTCCCGAAGGTTTCATTCTGTTTGGACTCCGTTTGATACTCCTTTTCTTCGAAAAACTAAAATAGGCAAAAAAACGGCAATTCGGGCTGGGCCTCCGGTTAGTAGGTTAGTCCCAAAAATGATATAAAAGTGTAAAGTAAAGCCCATAAACATCCAAATCGGGTAATATAATAGCATGGAACAATCAAAAATTATAGATACATTGGAGACGTATCAGTGCTCCATCCCAAAAGTCCTCTCCATATTTTTTTGTAGGTCAAAAGACCTTATATACCAGAATATGGGCACTAGAGGTGGGCTCGGCTTCCCACTACCCACCCGAGCGCGCTTGGGGAGCTGGTGTGCCCTGGTGTCTTGTGGGCACCTGGCAGTCCCCCTCTGGTATTTCTTTTCTCAGATATTTATTATATATTTCAAAATAATTCTCCATAAAATTTCAGCTCATTTGAAGATGTGCGGTATAGGTATCTGTGACATAGCTTTTCAGGTCCAGAATTCCATTTGTCGGCATTCTCCTTCTTTCTGTAAACCTTGCATATTATGAGGGAAAAGGCATTAGAATTACTACATAATGTGTTATTGTGCATAAAACATTATAAATAACAGTAGGAAGACATGATGCAAAATGGACGTATTAGCGACGACGACGTCGTCATGGCCGAGGCCGACGCTTCGGCCGCTGAACACCAGGAGATGGAGCTGGGCCAGTATGAGCCCTTCCAGAAGACGGCTCCAGAGCACCCAAGGCCTTCCGAGGCATCACATCCTCCTTTTGCCAAAGGGGGAGAAGGGGCCCCGCCGCCCGTGCCGAACATCGGAAATCGGGTTGCGACAGAGTGGCCGGATATGATGGAGGAGGCTATGAGTAGCTCCTCCATAATCGCGAAACACCGCGCCCTGATGGGCGTTGTTTTGCAAAGTGTTTAGTCCGTTAATAGCAGACTGAAAGAAGCTTTTGATGGCCTCCTGACAGGCTTTGAGGTAAGCAATGTAATGCTCTCTTCGTCAAAAATGTATTTTGTGGACAAGATTTGAGTGGTCCTTATATGTAGCAGCCCCCGAGATTCTGGCAAGTTTTGAAAAAACCTGACTGAGGATCGAAGACCGTCGAAACAGTAGTCTAAATGTGATGCTTGCTTTATTTTTGCAGGCCTCGGTGTTGGTGGTTGCCGCTAATGCCGCGGAGCTGGTCGAGCTGAATCGGGAACTCAAGAATTCTGGTGAGGAACTCGACCTCATCAACAAGCGGTTTGACGATGCCCAAGGTTAGTCCATTTGAAACATGGTCCTTTGATTTTTCCTTGTCGAGCAGGGTATTCGGGATTATCCCTAAGCAAGAGGTGATTTGCAGTTGTCGCCGTGGAGGTCGAGGGCCTAAAGGTCGAGCTGAGGAAGGCCAAGAAGGAACTAGCCGAACAGAAGACCGCGGCCGATCAGGCGACCACCGAACTCACATTGGTAAAAACCGACCGTGAGAAGCATGAGGCCAGAGTGGCCAAAGTGCAAGAGGAGATAAAGGATGCCATCACTAAATGTGAGGACCTTGAGCAGCAAAATAAGGATCATGCCATCGAGCTGACATATTCCTAGTTGTTGCGTGGAGCTTATGGAAGGAGAGAAATAATAACTTCTTCAGAGGGATCAAGCCCACAATTGCAAGATGGAAAAGCAGGTTTAAAGCTGACTTTGGGGCACTGATCCATGGATCATCTGAGAAAAAACATCAGTTTATTACTGCCTTTGTAAACTCTCTAGTTTAGATTCTTACAAGACACTTGTTGTTTTAACCCCACCCCTCTTGTGGGTGCCCCCCCCCACCCCCATTGTAATTATGTAACATTGGTATGAGTTAGTAATATATATGCAGTAGGAGCCTTTCCTACTGTTTAATTGGTCAAAAAAAGATAAAGATGGAGATCCAGGAGGCAAGGACGAAGACTCATGGCGCCCGGAAGGAGATCCGGCAAGTAAAGCAAATTATCATGACAAGAAATATATAGCATATGCATGGAAGAAAACAATAGCAATCTCAACATGAAGAGAGGTAATTTGGTAACATGAAGATTTCTGTAACCATGTTTTCCTCCCTCATAATAATTACATGTAGGAACATGATCAAATTCAACAATATAGCTATCATATAAAAATTTCTCCCCATGATCCGCATGCATAAAATTCTTATAGTCTTCAAAAATAGTGGGATTAACATTAACTAAAGTCATGACCTCTCCAAACCCACTTTTATCAAAAATTTCATAAGATTGAACACTCTCCAAATATGTGGGATTATTTTTACCTATATTTGACACTCTTCCAAACCCACTCTCAATATTATTGCAACCATTATTATCAATAAAATACTCATATGAGGCTCAAATAAATTTTCTAGATCATAAGAACAATCACCCCAATCGTGATCAATACAATAAGTAGTGGACATATCAAAATTAGCATCCCCAACCTTGGGGTTTTGCATATCATTAACATAATTGACATTAATGGAATTTATAACATCATTGCAATAATGCTTTTCATTGAAAGAGATATCATGAATTACTTTATCAGTTTCTTCATCCAATACTTCATCACAAGCTTCAGATTCATGAATTTCAAGCAAAACTTCATAGAGATAATCAAGTGCACTCAATTTACTAGCAATTGGTTCATCATAATTGGATCTTTTAAAAATATTAGCAAGTGGATGAGGATCCATATCAATATGTTTTTAGCAAGCGAAGATGCAAGCAAATAAAAGGGACATGGTACACAAGCAAAGATAGCAAACGAACAAAAGGCAAACGGAAAGAAGGCAAATAAAAAGGCAAATATTTTTGTGGTTTTTGTAAAAACATTTTAGAAGTGGGCAAGATGAAAACAAGAGGCAAATGGCAAATAAATGTAAATTGCAAGGAGATGAGATCTGTGATTAGGAACCTGTTGTTCAAAACGTCTTTGAAGTCCCGATTCTAAGCCGTAGAGCATGGCACACTGAACTATCGAGTAGTCATCAACACGCGTCTGCCAGGCATTCACAATGTCTGCAGTTGCTGGCGCGGGTGGTACACCTAAGGATGCTTCCAGGACGTAATTCTTCTGTGCAACAATGAGGATAATCCTCACGTTACGGACCCAGTCCGTGTAATTGCTGCCATCATCTTTCAATTTAGCTTTCTCTAGGAACGCATTAAAATTCGAAGGAATGGTAGCACGGGCCATTGATCTACAATAACATAGACATGCAAAATAACTATCAGGACTAAGTTCATGATAAATTAAAGTTCAATTAATCATATTACTTAAGAACTAGATGATGATGTCTCCTCGGGAACGGCGCCAGAAATTCTTCCTAGTTGCTTGTATCTGCATTGGTATTTCCCCGAAGAGGATAGGATGATCCAGCACAACAATGGTAAGTATTTCCCTTAGTTATGAAACCAAGGTTATCAATCAAGTAGGAGACCCAAGAAACACTATGTAAACGGTACCTGCACACAAATAACAAATACTTGCAACCCAATGCATAAGAGGGGTTGTCAATCCCTCCTCGGTATTGAGATAGATTAAATTGTATGAGATTGGATAAATAGATCTGACAAAAACACAAAATAAAATAAGAAAGAAAAATTGCAGCAATGTATTTTTGGGTTTTTGGAATAATAGATCTGAAAACAATATGATAGAAAATAGACCCGGGGGTCGTAGATTTCACTAGTGGCTTCTCTCGAGAAAATTGCATATGGTGGTAAACAAATAGTTGTTGGGCAATTGATAGAAGAGCAAATAATTATGACGATATCCAAGGCAATGATCATGTATATAGGCATCACGTCCAAGATTAGTAGACCGACTCCTGCCTGCATCTACTACTATTACTCCACACATCGACTGCTATCCAGCATGCATCTAGTGTATTAAGTTCATGGAGAAATAGAGTAATGCAATAAGAACAATGACATGATGTAGACAAGATCTATTCATTTACGAGTAGACCCCAACTTTTTATCCTTAATAGAAGTGATACATGCATGCCTCGCTACCCCTTCTGTCACTGGGTGAGGACACCGCAAGATCGAACCCATCACAAAGCACATCTTCCCATTGCAAGAAAAATCAATCTAGTTGGCCTAACTAAACCAAAGATTTGGAGAAGAAATATGAGGCTACAACAATCATGCATATAAGAGATCAAAGAAACTCAAATAATATTCATCGATAGATCTGATCATAAACTTGAACTTCATCAGATCCCAACAAACACACCACAAAAAGTCATTACAGGAAATAGATCTACAAGAACATCGATCAGAACATTGTATTGGTAATCAAAAAGAGAGAAGAAGCCATCTAGCTACTGCATACAGACCCTTAGGTCTATGGTTAATTACTCACGCATCATCGGAGTGAGGATGATGAACCCCTCCACGATCGTGTTCCCCTCTAGCAAGGTGCCGAAATAGTGCTCTAGATTGGATCTCGTGGTTCTGGAACTTGCAGCGGCTGGAATTGTGTTTTGTCAACTCCCCTAGGGTTTCTAGAATATTTGGGTATTTATAGATATGAGAGGCGGTGGAGAGGACCTCCGTGTGCCCCACCGCCCATCAGGGTGCGCCAGGGGCCTCTAGCGTGCCCAGGTGGGTGGTGGGCCCCACGGGCCTCCCCTTTGGTACTTCCTTGGCTCCCAAGTTCTCTTCTAGGCAGGAAATATCTCCAAAAAATTTTGCGGCCTTTGGACTTCGTTTGGTACTAACATTCTATTAAGTGAAAAACAAGCAGAAACATCAACTGGCACTGGGCACTATGTCAATAGGTTGGTCCCACAAAATGATATAAAGTTGCTATAAAATTAATGAAAAACATCCAAGAATGATAATATAATAGCATGGAACAATCAAAAATTATAGATACGTTGGAAACGTATCAACCGCCAGAAAGGAACACAGGCGCCCCGAGCAGTACTTCTCTGTCGTAATGGACGGTGCTCGGGCACTAGAGGCACAATGTTTGAAGGATTTACTCCTTGAGTAATTGTGTCATTATGTATTAAACTATGGTTGAACCTTATGCTTTATAATGTGGCTATTTTTGTATGGTTTATCATACTTGTATGCATTTTGTATTTTGACTCCTATGCGGCCGTTTTATTCTGAAAGTTACCAGTCGTCGGCTTCAGCCCCCATGTAGATTCTACGAGGGGTGTTCCATCCTCCGCATTGTGACCCTTAGCTGATGTCTCGGTGCCCAAAGGTGGTAGTGTAGGAGAGGAAAGAGGCAATCGGACTATGCAGTTTTATTAATTTCACTTAGCCATAGGAGCTTGACTGCGGGGGCTGGTGACCAGCACCCTGTGTGTTGTGATATTCAGCAAATTATGTATCACTTGATTTGTTCGAAGACAAACCCTTCGTGTTACACAGTACAATCGCCAATGATTTTTAGTTTAATACTTGTCATCAGATCACCGACCAGTTCTTGTGTATTATGACAGTCAGTTTTCAGCTTTCTCCACTAAGGTACTTGACCGGACTAGCCGAAAGCACAATCGCAGTGGTCCTCCGTTTACTTTCTTAGCCAAACATGCAGAATGTAAGAAGTTAAGCACAGGAGCGGGGCAACCCAACTATTGACCCAAGACATAATTTGAAATCGATGCATATAATGCAATATCCGAGACATCGAACACATGGGAAAAGGGTGCCAGACTTGATGTATAGGGCGAGCATTGTGGTCAAGCCCCCGGTCTATTAGCCGGTTTACATATTAAATCAGATATGTACCATACTTGTTTAAGACAGAGTCGAAGAGCCGAAAAAGGGAAAGTGCAGTATAGATAACTGTGGAGGAACCGTAAAAGGTTTGCTTTATTTCCAATAAGCTCATGACGTCTAGCCATACAATTCGAACTGCCAAAAAAACTTCTGATATGGATATTGTGAAAATGGAAGAAAAATTTACAGATGAAAGGTTTACGCATGGCCTTGACATGTGGGTTAATAGCCTTACTGTGCCCTACTGCATGTCTGCGCCTTTGCTTCTGTTGGGAGGGAGGACTCCGCTGAGGGGTGGTTACACGACAGCGGGCCCTTGATAGGGAGCTTCGAGAGGTCGTCGTGTGGTTCGGGTTTAATACTGGATAGGTCCTGGATGGTACTTGTTCGTCGTCTGAAGACTCGTTAGCCCATGGTGCGGTTGAGCCGAACTCTTGGTGCTTAAGCCCCATAGCTGCCCATGGTATTTTGAGCGTGAAGTTGTGCCAGCGAGGCACATATCGTGCTGCTGGGGTGGGCATGCTATGGTGGGAGTATCCCTCTGTATGTCGAGCGAAGGGAGGCTCCTTGGGTGGAGACAAGGCTCGGGCTCGTTTGCCTGCCTCTCGTTCCTTGATGGCGGGCTAGCACTTTGGCCCTCGGGCACTAGATTAGTCTTCAGCCACCAGGGCCGTGATGTGTTCCTCTGTCCGGAGAGAGCGCTCTGTATTGCCATTGACTGTGATGACGCCTATTGGTCCGGGCATTTTTAATATGAGGTAGGCATATATATGGGGGCGACGTTGAATCGAGCAAATGCCATTTGGCCTAAGAGGGCGCGATAGCTGCTGTGAAAGGGGACAATGTCGAATATCAATTCTTTGCTCCGGAAGTTGTTCGGAGAGTCGAACACTACTTCCAAGGTAAGGGTGCCCGAATAGCAGGCATCATTATCAGGGATTACCCCCTTGAAGGTGGTATTACTGGGTTTGATCCTTGATGGATCAATTCCCATTTTCCTTACTGTATGTGCATAAATCAAATTGAGGTTGTTGCCTCCGTCCATGAGGACTCTGGTAAGGTGATACCCATCAATAATGGGATCTAGCACCACGGCCACCAATCCTCCATGATGGATACTGGTTGGGTGGTCCCTGCGGGATTAAATTTCAAGGCTACGGGCTCTATGGCGTAGACATCCCGAAGTGTGTGTTTCCTCTCCTTCTTGGGTATGTGAGTTGATAGGTGATATTCACTATTTTAACCTCGGGAGGGAATTGTTTCTGGCCTCCATTGTTCAGTTTGTGAGGTTTCTCGTCGTCCTTGCTGCGAGGGCTTTTGCCCGCGTCCTCGGCTGTGAGCTTGCCGGCCTGTTTGATGACCCAACAGATATTGTTGGTGTGGTTGGTGGGCTTGTCAGGAGTGCCATGGATCTGGCAAGGCATGTCCAGGATGACATCCAACTTGGTGGGTCCGTCATGGTTTCCTTTAGAGAGCTTTTTTGTGGCCCCAACTTGGAGTTATAATATCTGGCATGATTGTCGTGTCATCGGCATTGGTGCCATTGTGTCGACGCTTATTTTTATTGCATCGTCACTTCCCGTTGTCGTACCGGACCTCCAAAGTGTCGAGGTCTTCTGGGTTGGTGCTTCTACAAGCCAACCAGCTATCTTCGCTCACGCAAAAGCAGGTCATGAGGGATGTAAGAGCTACCATTGTCCTCGGCTTGTCTTGTCCGAGTTGGCACGTGAGCCATTCGTCCCGGATACTATGTTTGAACGCGGCTACGGCTTCGACGTCCGGGCAATCGACTATTTGATTCTTTTTGGTCAAAAACCTATTCCAAAATTGTCGGGCTGACTCACTGGGCAGTTGGACCAGATGATTCAGATCGTCGGCATCTGGAGGCCGAACGTAGGTGCCTTGAAAGTTAGCTCTGAAAGGATCCTCGAGCTCTTCCCAGCTTCCTATGGAGTCTTCAGGGAGGCTGAGGGAGTCCTGGATAAGGGGGTATCTAGACAGCCGGACTATGTACTTTGGCCGGACTGTTGGACTATGAAGATACAAGATTGAAGACTTTGTCCCGTATCCGGATGGGACTCTCCTTTGCGTGGAAGCAAGCTTAGCGATTCGGATGTTAGATCTCCTTCTGTGTAACCGACTCTGTGTAACCCTAGCCCCCTCCAGTGTCTATATAAACCGGAGGGTTTAGTCCACAGGACAAGAACAATCATACCATAGGTTAGCTTCTAGGGTTTAGCCTCTACGATCTCATGGTAGATCAACTCTTGTAATACTCATATCATCAAGATCAATCAAGCAGGAAGTAGGGTATTACCTCCATCGAGAGGGCTCGAACCTGGGTAAAACATTGTGTCACCCGCCTCCTGTTACCATCCGCCTTAGACGCATAGTTCGGGACCCCCTACCCGAGATCCACCGGTTTTGACACCGACATTGGTGCTTTCATTGAGAGTTCCTCTATGTCGTTGTTGTAAGTCTCGATGGCTCCCTCAACCTTCAACAACACGGTCTAGGGCAAGACTTTTCTCCCCGGAAAGATCTTCGTATTCGGCGGCTTCGCACTGCGAGCCAACTCGCTTGGCCATCTGGAGCAGATCGACAGCTACGCCCCTAGCCATCAGGTCAGGTTCGGCAACTTGAATTACACGGCCGATATCTGCGGAGACTTGATCTTCGACGGATTCGGGCCCATATTAGGAGCGCCGAACAGTCACGACAAGCACGACTTAAATCTGTTGTCGAACAGTATTCAGGATATCGCCCCTATAGCTGCTCCGGACCTAAATCCGGGGTAGATCACGTCGTCTGAGGATGGGTGGATGGATCCCGCCATGGAGGCCGCATACTATTCGGTGGTAGAGCCGAACGCAAACTCCGCCGTTAAGGGAATCTGCGTCACCGGACCCCCAGACCTGTGTCCGAATAAGGGTTCCGAACCGCACGCGCCCGGACCCATCGAGTCTGATTGGGCTCCAGTAATGGAGTTCACCGCCGTGGATATCTTTCAGCACTCCCCCTTGGGCGATGTGCTAAATTCATTAAGGTCTCTCTCTTTGTCAGGAGATTCCTGGCCGAACTATGTTCGGCTCGAGTGGGAAGCAGGCAACAAAGAAATTCGTTACCCACCTACCACCCACTTAATAGCCACTATCAATGATTTCACCGACGTGCTTGACTTCGACTCCGAAGACATCGACGGTATAGACGACGATGCGGGAGAAGAACAGGAACCACCACCCACAGGGCGCTGGATAACCACTTCTTCGTATGATATATACATGGTGGACACCCCATAGAAAACAATGGCGATGAGGCAACAGAAGATAACCCCTTAGGGAAGAAACCAAAGCATGGGCGTCATCGGCGCCGCTCTAAGCCCCGTCATAGCAATACCGGCACAGGAGAAGAAAACAACCTAGATGGTGCCGAAGAGGAATACAATCCTGATCAGCCTACCTTTGAACAGGCCGAACAGGAACACGGGCAGGTCAGCCCAGAGGAACAGGCGACGAACGGATACGTGGAGGATGACAACTATATGCCTCCCTCCGAAGACGAGGTGAGCCTCGGCGATGATGAATTCGATGTACCCGAAGATCCAATAGAGTAGGAGCACTTTAACCAAGGTCCTAGTACGGAATCGAGCCCCCCACCAAGGGTTACCCAAAGCACAAGTTGCTACCTCAACTAGAGGAGGAGGCCGTAGAGCCTACACTACCATCACAAGACGAGGCTAACCGGCCACCTTGTGGCCGGGATAAAATGGCGTACCAGACCGAATACCAGCCCGCACCCCCACGCGAGTTCACCACGGCCCGGGGCAATACGCAGGACCTGCGAGATATATTGGAAAACAACGCAGGACAACCAAGATCGATCTATGCATCATGGGGGCGCGCCACAGCACATGACGATGACCGTCATGCCGGATACACCAATAATAAGTCCGGCCAGGCCGAACATACAGACCAGACTTAGTCAGACTGCGTCGTGACAAAGCCCGACACAGAGGCACCGCACACCCCCTCTGCTTCACCGCTGAAGTAAAGGATCATGAATTCCCAGAAGGGTTTAAACCCTTCAACATCGAATCATACGATGGCACAACAAACCCCGCAGTATAGATTGAAGATTTCCTTCTCCACATTCACATGGCTCGCAGTGATGATCTACATGCCATCAAGTATCTCCCCCTTAAGCTTAAAGGACCAGCCAGACATTGGCTGAATAGCCTGCCAACAAACTCCATCGGCAGTTGGGAAAATCTTGAGGAGGCATTCCTCGACAACTTCCAAGGCACTTACGTGCGACCACCAGATGTTGATGACTTAAGTCACATTACCCAACAGCCCGGAGAGTCAGCCAGGAAAATCTGGACTCGGTTCCTAACTAAAAAGAACCAAATTGTCGACTGTCTGGACGCCGAAGCCCTGGTGGCCTTCAAGCATAATATCCGCAATGAGTGGCTCGCCCGATACCTCGGCCTAGAAAAACCGAAGTCCATGGCGGCCCTCAAGACACTCATGACCCGCTTTTGCACGGGCGAGGACAGCTGGCTGGCTCACAGTAGCACCACGCCAAGAAACTCCGGCACTTCAGATGTCCGCGACAGTAACGGAAAGCCACGGCGCAATAGACATAAGCATCGGAATAATGGTGACAACGCCGAGGATACGGCAGTCAATGCCGGATTCAGCAACTCAAAATCTGGTCAGCAGAAAAAGCCGTTCAAAAGAAACAATCCGGGATCGTCCAGTCTAGACCGCATACTCGACCGCTCGTGCCAGATTCACGGCACCCCCGACAAACCAGCCAATCACACTAACATAGATTGCTGGGTGTTCAAACAGACCGGCAAGTTGAATGCCGAAAACAAGGACAAGGGGCTGGACAGCGATGATGACGAGGAGCCCCGGCATCCATACATTGGGGGACAGAAGCAATTTCACCCCCAGGTGAAAACGTTAAACGTGATCTATGCCACCCACATTCCCAAACGGGAACGAAAGCGTGCACTTAGGGGCGTCTATGCGATGGAGCCAGTCGCCCCAAAGTTCAACCCATGGTCATCCTGTCCGATCACCTTCGATCGTAGGGACCATCCTACCAGCATCCGTCACGGCAGCTCAGCCGCATTGGTCCTTGGCCCAATCATCAACAGATTCCATCTCACGCGAGTCCTTATGGACGGTGGCAGTAGCCTGAACCTGTTTTATCAGGACATAGTGCGCAAAATGGGCATCGATCCTTCACGGATCAAATCCACCAAAACCACCTTTGAAGGTGTAATTCCAGGAGTAGAGGCCCGTTGTAGGGGCTCAATAACACTGGAAGTGGTCTTCGGATCTCCGGATAACTTCCGAAGTGAGGACTTAATCTTCGATATCGTCCCTTTCCGTAGTGGCTATCATGCACTACTTGGACGAACCGCGTTTGCTCGATTCAATGCGGCACCTCACTATGCATACCTTAAGCTCAAGATGTCAGGACCTCGCGGGGTTATAACAGTCAATGGAAACACAAACTACTCCCTCACGGCAGAAGTACAAAGTAGCCTTCTTTGACACACAGCCTGATAACCCACAAGTGTAGGGGATCGCAACAGCTTTCGAGGGTGAAGTACAACCCAAATTTATTGATTCGACACAAGGGGAGCCAAAGAATATTCTTGAGTATTAGCAGTTGAGTTGTCAATTCAACCACACCTGGATAACTTAGTATCTGCAGCAAAGTATTTAGTAGCAAAGTAGTATGATAATAAAGGTAACGGTGACAAAGGTAAAGATAATAGTTTTGGGGTTTTTCTAGTAATTGTAACAGTAGCAACGGAAAAGTAAATAAGCAAAGCACAAGATGTGAAAAGCTCGTAGGTGATACATCTCCAACGTATCTATAATTTATGAAGCATTCATGCTATTTTATTATCTGTTTTGAATGATTATGGGCTTTATTATACACTTTTATATTACTTTTCGGACTAACCTATTAACTGGAGGCCCAGCCCATATTGCTATTTCATTTCCTATTTCAGTATTTTGAAGGAAAGGAATATCAAATGGAGTCCAAACGGAATGAAACCTTCGGCAATGTGATTTTTTGGAAGTTTATCATCCTGGAGACTTGGAGTTCACGTCAGAAGATACTCGAGGAGCCCAGGAGATAGTCCCCCCCCCTACTGGGCGCCCCCCCTGTCTCGTGGACCCCTCGAGCACCCCCCGACCGACTTCTTTCGCCTATATAAGCCTACGTACCCTAAAACCATTGAATATCAAGATAGATCAGGAGTTCCGCCGCTGCAAGCCTCTGTAGCCACCAAAAACCTCTCGGGAGTCCGTTCCGGCACCCTACCGGAGGGGGATCCCATCACCGGTGGCCATCTTCATCATCCCGGTGCTATCCATGACGAGGAGGGAGTAGCTCACCCTCGGGTCTGAGGGTATGTACCAGTAGCTATGTGTTTGACCTCTCTCTCTCGTGTTCTCTCTCGCGTTCCCTCTATGGCACGATCTTGATGTATCCCAAGCTTTGATATTGTAGTTGGATCTTATGATGTTTCTCCCCCTCTACTCTCTTGTGATGAATTGAGTTTCCCCTTTGAAGTTATCTTCTCGGATTGAGTCTTTTATGAGAACACTTGATGTATGTCTTGCCGTGCTTATCTGTTGTGACAATGGGATATCATGTGCCACTTGATGTATGTTTTGGTGACCAACTTGCGGGTTCCACCCATGAACCTATGCATAGGGGTTGGCACGCGTTCTTGACTCTCCGGTAGAAACTTTGGGGCACTCTTTGAAGTACTTTGTGTTGGTTGGATGAATCTGAGATTGTGTGATGCATATCGTATAATCATGCCCACGGATACTTGAGGTGACAATGGAGTATCTAGGTGACATTAGGGTTTTGGTTGATTTGTGTCTTAAGGTGTTATTCTAGTACGAACTCTTGAATAGATTGATTGAAAGAATAACTTTGAGGTGGTTTCGTACCCTACCATAATCTCTATGTTTGTTCTCCGCTATTAGTGGCTTTGGAGTGACTCTTTATTGCATGTTAAGGGATTGTTATATGATCTATCTATGTTATTATTGTTGAGAGAACTTGCACTAGTGAAAGTATGAACCCTAGGCCTTGTTTTCCTATCATTGCAATACCGTTTAGGCTCACTTTTATCATTAGTTACCTTGCTGTTTTTATTATTTCAGATTGCAAATACCTTTATCTACCATCCATATTGCACTTGTATCACCATCTCTTCGCCGAACTAGTGCACCTATACAATTTACCATTGTATTGTGTTGGGGACACAAGAGACTCTTTGTTATTTGGTTGCACGGTTGTTTGAGAGAGACCATCCTCATCCTACGCCTCCTACGGATTGGTAAACCTTAGGTCATCCACTTGAGGGAAATTTGCTACTGTCCTACAAACATGTGCACTTCCAGGCCCAACAACGTCTACAAGAAGAAGGTTGTGTAGTAGACATGAAGCTCTTTTCTGGCGCCGTTGCCGGGGAGGTTAGCGCTTGAAGGTATATCTTTAGATCTTGCAATCGAATCTTTTTGTTTCTTGTTTTATCACTAGTTTAGTTTATAAAGGAAAACTACAAAAAAATGGAGTTAAGTTTGTCTCATACGCTTCGTCTTTTTAATATCTTTCGTGAGAATGATGGAAAGGAAAATTTTGCTCAACTGCTAGAAGAAGAAATCTATAGAATGTTTGATACTAAATCTTTGAATGATGAGCATGATTGCAATGTTGTTAGTATGAATTCCTTGAATATCCATGATGCTAACGATATGCAAAGCCACAAGCTTGGGGAAGCTATGCTTGATGAATATGATATTTTTAGTACCCCAAGTTTTGATGAGAATATTTATTATGATGAAAGAGTGCCTCCTATTTATGATGATTACATTGATGAATGTGGGTTTGGAAGAGTGTCAACTTTATTTAGTGATGATTCCACTATTTCGAAAGAGGTTCCAATTGATTATGAGAACAAAGTTGCTATCTATGATGATTATTGTGATGACTTGTATGCTATTAGGAATAATGATAACCATGAACTTGTCATCATGATTTTAGTTTTCAATTGGATTATGCCTCACATGATAGTTATTTTGTTGAGTTTCCTCCCACTATTATTCATGAGAAGAATTTTGCTTATGTGGAGAGTGCTAAATTTTCTATGCTAGTAGATCATGAAAAGAATGCTTTAGGTGCTGGTTATATTGTTGAATTCATTCATAATGCTACTGAAAATTATTATGAGGTAGGAACATATGCTTGTAGGAATTGCAATAATGTCAAATTTCCTCTCTATGTGCTTAAAGTTTTGAAGCTATGCTTGTTTTGCCTTCCTATGCTACATGATTATTGTTCCCATAAGTTGTTTGCTCACAAAACCCCTATGCATAGGAAGTGGGTTATATTTAAATGTGCTAGTCATATGCTTCATGATGCTCGCGTTATGTTTCAATTCTTATCTTTTATGTGAGCATCATTGCCATCATCATGCCTAGCTAAAAAGGCATTAAAGAAAAGCGCTTGTTGGGAGACAACCCAATATTTATCCTTACTGTTTTTGTGTGTCCACATGATTATGCTACTGTAGTAATCATGTTTTATAGCTTTTATTTCAATGAAGTGCCAAGTAGAACCTTTGGGAAGACTTGGGTGAAGTCTATATGATCTTGCTGTAAAAAACAGAAACTTTAGCGCTCACGAGAATAGCTGCCATTTTTTACTGGAGAGTGCTTCTAGGTTGATTATTTTTGCAGATGATTAATAGACAAATTCCTCAGGTCCACCAAGTTATTTCAGAATTTTTTGAGTTCCAGAAGTATACGTTTGATACAATTACTACAGACTATTCTGTTTTTGACAGATTCTGTTTTCATTGTGTTGTTTGCTTATTTTGATGCATCTATGGCTAGTATTAAGTGGTATGAATCACAGAGAAGTTAGAATACAGTAGATATTACACCAATATGAATTTGGAATGAGTTCATTACAGTACCTAAGTGGTGGTTTTATTTTCTTAATACTAATGGAGCTTACGAGTTTTGTTTTGAGTTTTGTGTGGTTGAAGTTTTCAAGTTTTGGGTAAAGATTCGATGGACTATATAATAACGAGTGGCAAGAGACTAAGCTTGGGGAGACCCAAGGCACCCCAAGGTAATATTCAAGGACAACCAAGAGCCTAAGCTTGGGGATGCCCCGGAAGGCATCCCCTCTTTCGTCTTCGTTTATCGATAACTTTACTTGGAGCTATATTTTTATTCGCCACATGATATGTGTTTTGCTTGGAGCGTCATTTTATTTTATTAGTATTTGCTTGATGTTAGTTATAATAATGTTTTGCATCTTTAGTTTCAATAAGAAAAGTCAAGGATAGCCTTTGCCATGCTTATTTTGCTAGTATACATGTTGCTGCTTGAAAACAGAAAGTTTACCGCTGTTGCAAAAATTCCCTAGAAAAGTCAGAGAATGGTATAACGTTGAATCTTTTTGAATATTAAGCTCTGATAAATTTGTTACAGTGGGAATTTTAGTTCATAATTGTTGGTGTCAGGGAAGTGTTGATACTCTTGCATTCTTTACAGACTGTACTGTTTTGGCAGATTGCTGTTATAGTTGCATTGTTTCATATGTTTGCTTGTTTAATGATTCTATTTGAGGATAGGAGTATTAAATATGCAGAGGCATTTAGTATGAAATGTTGAATAATAATTTTAGTGATTTGTTACAGTAGAAAATGATAAGGTTTTGCATTGGTTTATACTAACCTATCTCACGAGTTCTTGTTGAGTTTGTTGTGGATGAAGCATTTTGATAAAAAGAGAAACCATGATATAAGCAGAATTAAGGAGACACAAAAGTTCAAGCTTGGGGATGCCCAAGGCACCCCTAGATAATATTCCAAGAAGTCTCAAGCATCTAAGCTTGGGGATGCCCCGTTAGGCATCCCACCTTTCTTCTTCGACAACTATCGGTTAGTATCGGTTGAGCCTAAGTTTTTGCTTCTTCACATGAGTTGTACTATCCTTGCAATGTCATTTTATTTTGTTTTTCTTGCTGCTTGAATACAATACCAAGATCTGAAATTCTTTAATGAGAGAGAGTCTTCACATAGTTACATAATTATTTAGCTACTCATTGATCTTCACTTATATCTTTTTGGAGTAGTTTTTCATTGACTCGTGTGCTTCACTTATATCCTTTGAGTAAATTGTTGAATGATTGAATGTCATAAATCTGAAATTATATATGTCTTATTTGCTTATCCCATGGGGAGTAATGACTTTACATCTAAGAAGTAGAGGTTGTAAATTTATTGAAGGTTAGCAAGCATTGTATTGGTCATTTGAACAATTCATGAAAGAATATTGAAGGAAGAGAGATTTCACATATAAATATATTATAATAGACTTCTTTTATAATTGTGAGCACTCATTATGTTTTATGTATGACATGCTAAAGAGTTGATGTTGGACAAGGAAGACATCGTAATGGGTTATGTTTTCTCACATCTCAGTTAAAGAATATTGTCATGGATCATTCAAACATGTTGAGGTTGCCTTTCCCCCTCATGCTAGCCAAAAATTCATAGCACCAAGTAGAGATACTACTTGTGCTTCCAGATATCCTTAAACCGAGTTTTTCCATGAGAGTCCACCATATCTACCTATGGATTGAGTAAGATCCTTCAAGTAAGTTGTCATCGGTGCAAGCAATAAAAATTGCTCTCTAAATATGCATGACTTATTAGTGCGGAAAAAATAAGCTTTGTACGAACTTGTTATGAAAGCAATAAAAGCGATAGACTACATAATAAAGGTCCATATACAAGGGGCAATATAAAGTGATGTTCCTTCGCATTAAGATTTTGTGTATCCAACCCTAAAAGCGCATGACAACCTCTACTTCCCTCTGCGAAGGGCCTATCTTTTACTTTATGTCTTTTACTTTATGCAAGAGTCAAGATGATCTTCACCTTTCCCTTTTTCATTTTATCCTTTGGCAAGCACTTTTTGTTAGGGTGATCCTGATATATATATCCAATTGGATGTACGTTAGCATTAACTATTATTGTTGACATCACCCAAAGGTGAATGCATTTGGAGGCAACATTATAAGCCCCAATCTTTCTCTGTGTCTGATTAAAACTTAATAACCACAAGTATTGCATGAGTGTTAGCAATTGTAGAAGACTATATGATAGTTGAGTATGTGAAGTTTGCTAAATCAAGGCTCTGACATAGACTCTTCCTGAAAATAGGATGAATTGCAATTGTTTTGATGACTCAGAATGAAGTTTACTAGCTTTCAAGAAAGTTTATGGTCTATGCTTTAACCTGTGAATTGCTTGTTACTTGATCACTAAAAGTTTTATGAGATGAACTACTGTTATGACATATATTCATGCTAGAAAAGGTGATTGAAATTATCATTGATCAAACTTGTGCACCTCTAGCATTCACACTTCATAAATTCTTTCTTTATCATTTACCTACTCGAGGACGAGTAGGAATTAAGCTTGGGGATGCTGATACATCTCCAATGTATCTATAATTTATGAAGCATTCATGCTATTTTATTATTTGTTTTGAATGATTATGGGCTTTATTATACACTTTTATATTACTTTTGGGACTAACCTATTAACCGGAGGCCCAGCCCATATTGATGTTTTATTGCCTGTTTCAGTATTTCGAAGAAAAGGAATATCAAACGGAGTCCAAGCGGAATGAAACCTTCGGCAATGTGATTTTTTGGAAGATTATCATCCTGGAGACTTGGAGTTTACGTCAGAAGATACTCGAGGAGCCCAAGAGATAGGCCCCCCCTACTAGGCGCGCCCCCTGTCTCGTGGACCCCTCGAGCACCCCCCGACCGACTTCTTTCACCTATATAAGCCTATGTACCCTAAAACCATTAAATATCGAGATAGATCGGGAGTTCCGCTGAAAGCACAAGTGCTCCCTGGGTGGTTTTGGTAATTAATGTCAACATATCTCTTGTTGGACTAACACTTTTATCTAGTATGTTTCAGATAAGTTCAACAATGGAGTGGCATGGACTAAAAGATGTGGGAACCCCTTCAAGATGCTAAGGACAAAGGATTGGCTCAAGCTTCAAGCTCAAGACTCTTCATTTTATATTTTAGTGATCCAAGATCACATTGAGTCTATAGGAAAAGCCAATACTATCAAGAAGGGATGAGGTGTTGCTTAATGAGCCTCTTGCTTCAAGTGCTTAGTGATATGCTCCAAAAACCCTCAACTACTTTCCCACTTCCACACATATGACCTAAACCTAAAGTCAAACTCGGCCCCACCGATTCTTTCTATCCAGCGCCACCGAGTTCGGATGTCATAGCCACTGCCACAAACCCTAGACAAATCGGTCTCACCGATAGGGATCTCGGTCTCACCGAAATGGGATTGTAATCTCTCTGTGTATGTCCATTATCAAAATCGGTCTCGCCGAGTTTGAGCAATCGGTACTACCGAGATTACAATGCAAACTCTCTGGTTCACTTATTACCAAAATCGGTCCCAACGAGTTTGAGTAATCGGTCCCACCGAGTTTGCCTGACCAACTCTCTGGTTAGCTAATTACCAAAATCGGTCTCACCGAGTTTGTGTAATCGGTCTCACCGAGATTACGTTATGCCCTAACCCTAACCATATCGGTCCTACCGAGTTGCATGTCGGTCCCACCGAAAATCCTAACGGTCACTAGGTTTACTAAATCGGTCCGACCAAGTTTCTCCATTCGGTCCCACCGAGTTTGGTAAATTGTGTGTAACGGTTAGATTGTTGTGTGGAGGCTATATATACCCCTTCACCTCCTCTTCATTCGTGGAGAGAGCCATCAGAACAAACCTACACTTCCAACTTACCAGTTCTGAGAGAGAACTACCTACCCATGTGTTGAGGCCAAGGTATTCCATTCCTACCATATGAATCTTGATCTCTAGCCTTCCCCAAGTTGCTTTCCACTCAAATCTTCTTTCCACCAGATCCAAATCATGTGAGAGAGAGTTGAGTGTTGGGGAGACTATCATTTGAAGCACAAGAGCAAGGAGTTCATCATTAACGCACCATTTGTTACTTCTTGGAGAGTGGTGTCTCCTAGATTGGCTAGGTGTCACTTGGGAGCCTCCGACAAGATTGTGGAGTTGAACCAAGGAGTTTGTAAGGGCAAGGAGATCGCCTACTTCGTGAAGATCTATCGCTAGTTAGGCAAGTCCTTCGTGGGCGACGGACATGGTGGGATAGACAAGGTTGCTTCTTCGTGGACCCTTCGTGGGTGGAGCCCTCCGTGGACTCGCGCAACCGTTACCCTTCGTGGGTTGAAGTCTCCATCAACGTGGATGTACGATAGCACCACCTATCGGAACCACGACAAAAACATCCGTGTCTCTAATTGCGTTTGAATCCTCCAAAACCCTTCCCTTTACATTCTTGCAAGTTGCATGCTTTACTTTCCGCTGCTCATATACTCTTTGCATGCTTGCTTGTTATGTATTGTGAATGTTAAAGTTGTGCCTAAACTCCACTTAAACTTAAAGAAGTTAAAAACTGCAACTTTGGTACTTAGTGTCTAATCACCCCCCCCCCCTTAGACACCTCTTCTCAAGGTCCTACAAGTGGTATCAAAGCATTGGTCTCCATTGCCTTGGTTTAATCACCATTGGAGGAAGATGGATGAGTCTACTTTGGGGAGTCTTAGACATAGAGTGCCTATTCTTGATGGAGTGTATTTTCATGAGTGGAAAAATGAGATGCTTGTAATTTTCAATCAATATCATTTGAACAAGTAAATTGCTAGCCCTTGTGCACCTCATGTTGATCCTATGCATCCTACCCTTGATGAGTCAATTGACATGATTAGGAATCTTAGAACTGTTGATCTTATCATTAGAGGCTTGCCTAGAAACTTGATTAGAAACTTGTCTACTCTTAAGTGTGCCTACACCATATGGAAATTTCTTGAGGAACGCTTTCCAAATTATTCCTTGAAAAATCTAGATGAAATTCTCCATAAGTCCATTGCTTTGAGTAAGATGAATACTAGTGATCCTATGTTTGGTGATCGTCTATTTGAACTTACAAACCTTATGCGTGCCAAAGGAGATGTTGGAATTATTGGTGATATTATTTTCGAAGCTATAAGAATTCATAAGAAAGATCATTGTCAAACTCACTCTAACGAATTACCCTCTCTAGGACTTGATCCACCACATGACGATGTTGAACATGGATACTATGATGAGGATGATGATAGTGACTTCGATCTTGACGATGCAATGAAACATTTTGGTCTTATGGCAAATCTTTGAGGATATATGTCACGAGGAAAGGAATGGGTTTTTGACAGTGGATGTACCGATCACATGACCGGAGATAAAGACATGTTTCGTGAGCTTGCTGAAAATGATAGTCCTCGAAAGTATGTCACTTTCGGTGATAACTCAAAGGGTAAGGTGGTTGGCCTCGGTAAGGTGGCCATCTCACATGATAGCTCTATTCAGAATGTTATGCTCGTTGAATCTCTTGGCTACAACTTACTTTCAGTATCTAGACTTGCTGATTTCGGCTTCAATGTCCTATTTACTGAAGAGGATTGCCAAGTGTTTCATCGAGACAATCATAAAATGGTCTTTACCGGTATACGTAGAGGTGATCTTTACATTGTTGATTTCTCTAAGAAGGCTCAACCTAAAACTTGCTTCATTGCTAAATCCTCAAAAGGTTGGTTATGGCATAGACGACTCGGTCACGTTGGCATGAGAAACCTTGACAAGGTTATTAAAGGGAATCATATCCTTGGTGTTAACGATGTCATATTTGATAAGGATAGATTTTGCAGTGCTTGTCAAGCAGGTAAACAGGTTGGAGGAAGTCATCCCATGAAGAACATCATGACCACAAGGAGGCCACTTGAGCTACTTCACATGGATCTTTTTGGTCCCAACGCTTACAAGAGTCTCGGTGGAAATTCTTTTGGTCTAGTTATACTTGATGATTTTTCAAGATTTACGTGGGTGTTCTTTCTCGATGATAAATCGCAGGTCCATAAGATCTTCAAAAACTTCGCTAGGAAGGCTCAAAATCAGTTTGAAGTGAAGATCAAGAAGGTTCACAGCGACAACGGAACGGAGTTCAAGAACACAAACATGGACACCTTTCTTGATGAAGAAGGGATTTCACACGAGTTCTCGGCTACGTACACACCTCAACAAAATGGAGTTGTTGAGAGGAAGAACCGTACGCTCATCGAAATGGCGAGAACGATGCTTGATGAGTACAAGACGCCGAAGAACTTTTGGGCAGAAGCGGTTGAGACAGCTTGTCATGCAACAAATCGCTTGTATCTTCACAAGCTACTTGGCAAGACGGGATACGAGCTCCTCACCGATAACAAACCCCAAGTTGGATACTTTCGAGTATTCGGCTCAAAGTGCAACATTCTTGATAAGCATCATCGTTCTAAATTTGCTCCTAAGTCTCATGAAGGTTTCCTACTAGGTTATGGCTCAAACTCTCACACTTACCGTGTCTACAACAATTTCACCCGAAAGGTTGAAGAGACGGTAGATGTGAAGTTTGATGAATCTAACGGCTCGCAAGTAGAGCAATTGCCAATTGATGTAGGAGACAAAGATCCTTCGGAAGAAATCCAAGACTTGTCTATTGGCAAGGTCCGTTCAACGGAAGTGAAGGAGAGTACCTCGTCCGTCCAAGTGGAAGCTTCTACTTCACGACAAGGTGAACCAAGAGTTGATATGGAAGCATCCACAAGTGGAACACGCCAAGATGAAGAAAACGAGGAAGTGCATCAAGATGAACGTCAACAACCTCCTTCTCCACCACGACAAGAGAACGACAACGCCAACAATGAACAAGGCCAAGAATAAGAACAAGATGTAGAAGAAGTTCAACCAAGAACCAAGCAAAAGCTTTCACGAGTTCGAGCAAGAATTGCTAAAGACCATCCCGTAGAGCAAATCTACAATGATATTCAAACCGGGAGAATCACTCGCTCTAAAACTCCTTTAGCTAACTTTTGTGAAAACTATTCTTTCGACTCTAGCATTGATCCTATGAAGGTCGAAGAATCATTGGAAGATCCGGATTGGATAAATGTTGTGCATGAAGAGCTACACAACTTTGAGACAAACCAAGTTTGGACATTGGTTGAGAAGCTCGACAACAACCACAACATCATCGGTACCAAATGGGTGTTTCGCAACAAGCAATATGAAGATGGACAAGTAGTTCACAACAAAGCACGTCTCGTCTCCCAAGGCTACACACAAGTCGAAGGTATGGACTATGGTGAGACTTATGCTCCCGTTGCTAGACTTGAATCCATTTGCATCTTACTTGCCTATGCTAATCACCATGACATCACCTTATACCAAATGGACATTAAAAGTGCCTTTCTAAATGGTGAAATAGAGGAGGAAGTTTATGTTAAACAACCTCCCGGCTTTGTCAATCCTAAGAAACCCAATCATGTTTACAAACTTCACAAAGCTCTTTATGGTCTTAAACAAGCTCCTATAGCTTGGTATAAATGCTTGACCAAGTTTCTTCTTGAAAAGGGATTTGAAATTGGGAAAATTGATTCCACATTTTTACTAAAAGGGTTAATGGAGAATTATTTGTATGCCAAATTTATGTTGATGATATCATATTTGGATCAACTAACCCTCATTTTAGTGAAAAGTTTGGAAAGCTAATGTCGAAAAAGTTTGAGATGTCAATGATGAGTGAACTCATATTCTTTCTTGGGTTGCAAATCAAGCAAACTAAGGAAGGTACTTTTGTTTCTCAAACGAAGTACACTAAGGACTTATTCAAGAAGTTCAATATGCAAGAATGCAAAGGTATGTCTACACCCATGCCTACTAGTGGACATCTTGATTTAACCAAAGATGGTGAACCGGTTGATCAAAAGGTTTATCGCTCTATGATTGGTTCATTGTTATACCTATGTGCTTAACGTCCCGATATTATGCTAAGTGTGTGCATGTGTGCAAGATATCAAGGTGCTCCTAAAGAATGTCATCTTAAGGCCGTAAAAAGGATAGTGAGATACTTAATTCATACACCAAATTTTGGCATTTGGTATCCTAAGAGGGCCTCTTTCGATCTTGTTGGCTACTACAACTCGGACTATGCCGGAGACAAGGTTGATAGAAAGTCCACTTCGGGTACTTGTCAATTTCTTGGTAGATCTCTTGTGTCTTGGTCCTCCAAGAAACAAAACTCGGTATCCTTATCTACCGCCGAAGCGGAGTACATTGCCGTTGGTTCATGTTGTGCTCAATTACTTTGGATGACCCAAACTCTTAAACATTATGGGATATATGTGAAACATGTTCCATTGCTTTGTGACAATGAAAGTGCTATCAAAATTGGTCATAATCTCGTACAACATTCTCGAACTAAGCATATTGAAGTTCGTCATCATTTCATTCGAGATCATCTTGCTAAGGGTGACATTAATCTTAAGCATGGTCGCACCAAAAAGCAATTAGCGGATATATTCACTAAACCTCTTGATGAGAAAGCGTTTTGTAGGTTGGGAGGAGAATTGAACATCATAGATGCTTCAAACTTGGAGTAGAAACTCCATTGGATACATGCAAGACATGAGCTTATGACTAATCCTTGATATTTCTCTTATGATGAAAATCTTATGTTTTGGATATATTTGCATCTTGCATGTTATATAACCCATGTAGGTACTTGGTTGAATCAAATTCCATGAGATTGTAATCTACTCACATCTTGAGCAATCTCTACATCACCAAGTTTCTACACTATGGTGGTTGAAGACAAGGAAGCACGGAACCATTCAAACATATCCTTTGACAAATTCAATGTTGAGCTTCATGATTGTCATTTTTGGATACGCAAGTGCTCTTCCTTGCAAGAACTAACCCATGTAGGTAGATGGACTCAAATTCCAAGTGGTGCTCCCAACTCTTGATGAGCTACATCAACCTTGAGCAACCCACACAAGTTCAACTACATGGTCAACACCACCAACCAAGGTATGTTATTCCATCTTAGAGAAGCTTTACTCCGAGTCATGAGCTAAAGCAACTCGACAAGATGTGAATACATCAAGATGCTTAAACGAAAAATGGTAACCCCATTTTGAGCTTAAACGATGAGTATGACCTATGATCAAGTGATCTCACTTGACTCCTAAGTCAATATACTCTAACATAGGTGACTTTGTCACCGACCATCTCTAGATGAAGTCCTCTCGTGTTATTTTCTGTGTTTTTGCATTTGTCTCATGCATATTTGTTTCCCCTTTCAAAAAAACTTCATCTAGATTTCTTCTGTTTGCTCTGCATTTTCTGCATCCAATTCATTGCATATCATTCAGTAAATTCCTTGCAAATCTTTGTGAGATCTTACTAGTCTAGTGAGCTGAGGTGACAAGTGTTTTCTCTGTGATGAACTCGGTTTCACCGATTTGTTGTTTTCGGTCCAACCGAATCCTTTCTGTGTTTCTATGTTTCTTCTGATCCAGCTCCACTCAATGAATCTTGTCCTCTACAAGCATCACATTTATATAAATGATTTGTGACTCAAGGATCAAACCCTTCTTGGAAATTGATGTCAAAGGGGGAGAGAGAGATCACATCAAAGCTTATCACTTCCACAGGGGGAGAAAGAGATCTCCAGGGGGAGAGAATACTCAAGTAGAAAGTATTTCTCAAGGATCCCAGATGCTTGGTGTTCAAGAGGAGAGATGCCACATGTCTTCTTGAGGGGAAAGACATGTTCATATGTGCTTATTTGCATTAGCTCTGTTCATTTATATCTTTCAGCTCTGATTTTCTGTTCCCTATCTTCTCCCAGTATCCCATGTTAGATTCAGGGGGAGCAAGACATCTATGGGAAAGAAATCATTTAAATTCATTGCATATCTTTACCCTTGGGGACATGTCTAATCCAATGTGGTACTTAGTACTCACTCTCTACATGTCATCCCAGTCTTGGTATTCTTGTGGTTTCTTCTGTTTGCTCTGGCTAGTAGATGTACCTGTGTTATCTAACCTTGTTTACGCAGGTTCATTCCATCCTAAGCCAACTCAAGACTACAAGATAAGTATATGCATCACAATCATGTGTATGAGGAATTCTTGCTAATGTACATACTGTTTGCAAGAAGGACTCATGAGCATGAAGGTATTTTCTTTAATATTCTTTGCTCTGATGCATATGACCAAGATACATGTAACACATTGCCTACTCTATCATGGTTATGCTCCCACATGCTTATATATTCCATATTCACATGATTGCATACATGTAGGGGGAGCCTATGCTTGTTAAATGTCTTTCCAAAGCCTTACTTGCTATTCTTTATATCTTTATCTAAAGCTTTGACATATGTTGTCATCAATTACCAAAAAGGGGGAGATTGAAAGCACAAGTGCTCCCTGGGTGGTTTTGGTAATTAATGTCAACATATCTTTTGTTGGACTAACACTTTTATCTAGTATGTTTCAGATAAGTTCAACAATGGAGTGGCATGGACTAAAAGATGTGGGAACCCCTTCAAGGTGCTAAGGACAAAGGATTGGCTCAAGCTTCAAGCTCAAGACTCTTCATTTTATATTTTAGTGATCCAAGATCACATTGAGTCTATAGGAAAAGCCAATACTATCAAGAAGGGATGAGGTGTTGCTTAATGAGCCTCTTGCTTCAAGTGCTTAGTGATATGCTCCAAAAACCCTCAACTACTTTCCCACTTCCACACATATGACCTAAACCTAAAGTCAAACTCGGCCCCACCAATTCTTTCTATCCGGCGCCACTGAGTTCAGATGTCATAGCCACTGCCACAAACCCTAGACAAATCGGTCTCACCGATAGGGATCTCGGTCTCACCGAGATGGGATTGTAATCTCTCTGTGTATGTCCATTATCAAAATCGGTCTCACCGAGTTTGAGCAATCGGTACTACCAAGATTACAATGCAAACTTTCTGGTTCACTTATTACCAAAATTGGTCCCAGCAAGTTTGAGTAATCGGTCCCACCGAGTTTGCCTTACCAACTCTCTGGTTAGCTAATTACCAAAATCGGTCTCACCGAGTTTGTGTAATCGGTCTCACAGAGATTACATTATGCCCTAACCCTAACCATATCGGTCCTACCGAGTTGCATGTCGGTCCCACCGAAAATCCTAACGGTCACTAGGTTTACTAAATCGGTCCGACCGAGTTTCTCGATTCGGTCCCACCGAGTTTGGTAAATTGTGTGTAATGGTTAGATTTTTGTGTGGAGGCTATATATACCCCTCCACCTCCTCTTCATTCGTGGAGAGAGCCATCAGAACAAACCTACACTTCCAACTTACCAGTTCTGAGAGAGAACGACCTACTCATGTGTTGAGGCCAAGATATTCCATTCCTACCATATGAATCTTGATCTCTAGCCTTCCCCAAGTTGCTTTCCACTCAAATCTTCTTTCCACCAGATCCAAATCTTGTGAGAGAGAGTTGAGTGTTGGGGAGACTATCATTTGAAGCACAAGAGCAAGGAGTTCATCATCAACGAACCATTTGTTACTTCTTGGAGAGTGGTGTCTCCTAGATTGGCTAGGTGTCACTTGGGAGCCTCCGACAAGATTGTAGAGTTGAACAAGGACTTTGTAAGGGCAAGGAGATCGCCTACTTCGTGAAGATCTACCGCTAGTGAGGCAAGTCCTTTGTGGGCGACAGCCATGGTGGGATAGACAAGGTTGCTTCTTCGTGGACCCTTCGTGGGTGGAGCCCTCCGTGGACTCGCGCAACCATTACCCTTTGTGGGTTGAAGTCTCCATCAACGTGGATGTACGATAGCACCACCTATCGGAACCACGACAAAAACATCTGTGTCTCCAAATGCGTTTGAATCCTCCAAAACCCTTCCCTTTACATTCTTGCAACTTGCATGCTTTACTTTCCGCTGCTCATATACTCTTTGCATGCTTGCTTGTTATGTATTGTGAATGTTAAAGTTGTGCCTAAACTCCACTTAAACTTAAAGAAGTTAAAAACTGCAACTTTGGTACTTAGTGTCTAATCACCCCCCTTTAGACACCTCTTCTCAAGGTCCTACATGCGCGCGCCCCTGTCTCGTGGACAGGCCGTGGGCCCCCTCGTGTATTTCTTTCACCCAGAAATTCTTCTTAATTCCAAAAAGTGCCTCCGTGGATTTTCAGGACATTCCGAGAACTTTTCTTTTCTACACATAAAACAACATCATGCAGTTCTGCTGAAAACAGCGTCAGTCCGGGTTAGTTTCATTCAAATCATGCAAATTAGAGTCCAAAACAAGGGCAAAAGTGTTTGGAAAAGTAGATACATTGGAGACGTATCAACTCCCCCAAGCTTAAACCTTTGCTTGGCCTCAAGCAATTCAGTTGATAAACTGAAAGCGATAAAGAAAAACTTTTACAAACTCTGTTTGCTCTTGTTGTTGTAAACATGAAAAGCCAGCATTCAAGTTTCAGCAAATATTATGAACTAACCATACTCATAATAACACTTGGGTCTCACAATTACTCATATCAATAGCATAATCAGCTAGCGAGCCATAATAATAAAACTTGGATGACAACACTTTCTCAAAACAATCATAACATGATATAACAAAATGGTATCTCGCTAGCCCTTTCTGAGACCGCAAAACATAAATGCAGAGCACCCTTAAAGATCAAGGACTGACTAAACATTGTATTTCGTGGTAAAAGAGATCCAGTCAAGTCATACCCAATATAAACCAATAGTAATGAATGCAAATGGCAGTGTGCTCTCCAGCGGGTGCTTTTTAATAAGAAGGGTGATGACTCAACATAAAAGTAAATAGATAGGCCCTTCACAGAGGGAAGCAGGGATTTGTAGAGGTGCCAGAGCTCGATTTTAAAATAGAGATTGAATAACATTTTGAGCGGCATACTTTCGCTGTCAACGCAACAACTATGAGATGGCTATATCTTCCATACTACATGTATTTTAGGCAGTTCCCAAACAGAATGGTAAAGGTTTATACTCCCCCAACCACCAACAAGCATCAATCCATGGCTTGCTCGAAACAACGAGTGCCTCCAACTAACAACAGCCCTGGGGGAGTTTTGTTTGATTATTTTGATTTGCTTTGATCTTTTTGGATCATGGGACTGGGCATCCCGGTTACCGGCCCTTTCTCGTGAATGAGGAGCGGAGTCCACTCCTCTTGAGAATAACCCACCGAGCATGGAAGATATAGATAGCCCTAGTTGTAACATGAGCTGCTCGAGTATACAAAACAGAATTTCATTTGAAGGTTTGGAGTTTGGCACGTACAAATTTACTCGGAACAGCAGGTAAATACCGCATATAGGAAGGTATAGTGGACTCATATGGAACAACTTTGGGGTTTAAGGATTTTGGATGCACAAGCAGTATTCCCGCTTAGTACAGGTGAAGGCTAGCAAGAGACAGGGAAGCGACCAACTGAGAGAGCGACAACAGTCATGAACATGCATTAAAATTAATTCACACCAAATACAAGCATGAGTAGGATATAATCCACCATGAACATAAATATCGTGAAGGCTATGTTGATTTGTTTCAACTACATGTGTGAACATGTGCCAAGTCGAGTCACTCAATTCATTCAAAGGAGGATACCATCCCATCATACCACGTCATAATCATTCTAATAGCATGTTGGCACGCAAGGTAAACCATTATAACTCAAAGCTAATCCAGCATGGCACAAGCAACTATAATCTCTAAATGTCATTGCAAATATGTTTACTTCATAATAAGCTGACTCAGAAACGATGAACTCGTCATATTTACAAAAACAAGAGAGGTTGAGTTCATACCAGCTTTTCTCATCCCAATAAGTCCATCATATATCGTCATAATTGCCTTTCACTTGCATGACCGAATGATGTGTATAATAATAAGAGTGCACGTGCATTGGACTAAGCTAGAATCTACAAGCATTCAACTCAAAAGAGAATACAAGTAATATGGGCTCTAAGTTAAATAAACAATCATGCATATGAGAGCCACTAACATTTTCAATATGGTCTTCTCGACCCCCAAAAGAAAGAAAAGAAAAGAAAACTATTTACACGGGAAAGATCCCAACAAGTAAGAAGAAGAACTAGAAATCTTTTTGGGTTTTCATTTTAATTTCTACTACAAGCATGGAAATTAAACTAACTAATTTTTTTGGTTTTTCTCAAGGTTTATCAAACACACAAGAAGAAGACTAGAAAAAGAAATTTAAACTAGCATGGATAATACAATGAAAGAGTATGAGCACCAACGACTAATGTATGAACATGAATGTAAAGTCGGTGAGAAATACGTACTCCCCCAAGCTTAGGCTTTTGGCCTAAGTTGGTCTAATACCAAGGACCGTCTGGCTGATATCCATAAGTGAAACCGGGGTCGTACTGAGATGCAGCGGCAACCGCCTCCTGAGCGTGTTGGCGAGCTGCCTCCGCTCTCCTCTCGTGTTCAGCTGCTTCCTCCCTGGTGACAACATATCTTCCTTTTGCCTGATAATCAAAAAGGTAGGGAGCAGGAAGAGTAACATGGATGACGTTGCATCTGTCATAGGTTAGTCGATATTGGAGGAATTGTTCATTCCTCCCAAGAAATTGATGACTGGCCATAGCTTCATAATCCAAATAAACAGGAGGTAATATCATATCTCCCTCTCGTGGGGCTATACCGAGATAATTAGCCACACGGGTTGCATAAATTTCTCCAAATAAATTTCCCTTTCTACTATTATTCTCCAACCTACGTGCAACTATTGCCCCCAAATTATAACCTTTATAACCTAACACAGCACTCTTGAGGACACACAGATCAGGGACACACATGTGACATGCTTCATCCTTACCGTTAATACATCTACCAATGAAGAGAGCAAAATAATGTATAGCAGGAAAATGAATGCTCCCTATGGTAGCTTGTGTTATGTCCCTAGATTCTCCCACAGTAATACTAGCAAGAAAATCTCTAAATTCAGATTTGTGAGGATCATTAATATTACCCCACTGCGGAAGTTTGCAAGCAGTTGTAAAATTCTCTAAGTCCATGGCGTAAGATGTATCATAAATATCAAATAGGACACTAGGAGAATTACGCGTACAGTTATATTTAAACCTCCATACAAAGGAATCAGTCAATTGATAATACTAAGGACACTTATCTTGTAAGAAGTCCTCCAGCTCGGCATTACACACATATGCGTCAAATTCCTCCTTAAAGCCTGCTCTAACCATAAAATCATCAGGTGGCCACTCACAAGCTCGTACATTCGCGTCCCTCGGCAATTCAAGATCTTGCTCACGTATAGCAATCCTGGGCCCTTTCTTTACCGAGGAACCACCTTGGTACATTCTTCTAAGCATATTTCTTTTTCTGAAATAAATCTGAAATTTTTAGTAACTTCAAAATAAAAGTGAATAAAACTAAACAAGATTGGTAGCAACTACTCCTACAAGTGCCTAGAGCCTATATCGTGCATTAGAATTGCTTGGTACCTTATAAATTTAACATGCAAGCTCAAGAACATGGTCACCTATGCAGCAAAAAATTGCAATGAATAAAGCACTAGAACAAAAACTAATTGGACCAATGGAGGAGTCATACCAAGCAACAATCTCCCAAAGCAGTTTTGTGAATGGAGCTTTGAGCAAGGAGATCGAAAATCACAGCAAAATGAGCTAGAACTCGTGCTTGAGCTGGATGGGGATTTTCTTGGGTAGAAGATGAAGTGTGTGGGTGCTAGCATAAATGGAGGGGGGCCAGCAGGGTCCCACGAGACAGGGGGCGCGCCCTATAGGGGGGCGCACCCTCCACTCTCGTGGCTTGGTGCTTGCCCCTCCTGCAGCGATTTCAGTGCCTAAAATCCTCAAATATTCCATAAAAATCATACTAAATTTGCAGGGCATTTGGAGCACTTTTATTTTCGGGATATTTTTTATTGCACGGAAAATTTAGAAAACAGACGGATAATACTATTTTTGCTTTATTTATTTTAAATATCAGAAAGTAAAAAGAGGGTACAGAAGGTTATGCCTTCTAGTTTCATCCATCTCATGATCATCAAAATGAATCCACTAACAAGGTTGATCAAGTCTTGTTAACAAACTCATTCCGAATAACACGGAACCGGAGAAATTTCGAATAACACTAAGTTACCTCAATGGGGATATGAAAATCCCCAATAATAAGAATATCATACTTTTTCTTGATAGTGGGGAGAGGAAATTCAAAACCTCCAATAATGATAGTTGGAACTTTTCCAATAGAATTGATGCTATGAACTTGAGATTGTTTCCTCGGAAAGTGTATCGTATACTCATTACCATTAACATGATAAGTGACATTGTCTTTGTTGCAATCAATAACAGCCCCTGCAGTATTTAAAAAAGGTCTACCAAGGATAATAGACATACTATCTTCCTCGGGAATATCAAGAAAAACAAAGTCCGTTAAGATAGTGACATTTGCAACCACAACAGGCACATCCTCACAAATACCGACAGGTATAGCAGTTGATTTATCAGCCATTTGCAAAGATATTTCAGTAGGTGTCAACTTATTCAATTCACGTCTACGATATAAAGAGAGAGGCATAACACTAACACCGGCTCCAAGATCACATAAAGCAGTTCTAACATAATTTCTTTTAATGGAGCATGTTATAGTTGGTACCCCTGGATCTCCAAGTTTCTTTGGTATTCCACTCTTAAAGGTGTAATTAGCAAGCATGGTGGAAATTTCAGCTTCCGGTATCTTTCTTTTGTTTGTAATGATGTCCTTCATATACTTAGCATAAGGATTTACTTTAAGCATATCAGTTAAGTGCATACGTAAGAAAATAGGTCTAATCATTTTAGAAAAGCGCTCAAAATCCTCATCGTCCTTTGTCTTGGATGGTTTAGGAGGAAAGGGCATGGGTTTCTGAACCCATGGTTCTCTTTCTCTACCGTGCTTCCTAGCAACAAAATCTCCCTTATCATAATGTTGATTATTTGATTGTGGGTTATCAAGATCAACAGCAGGTTCAACCTCTACTTCATTGTTTTTGCTAGGTTGAGCATCAACATGAACATTATCATTAACATTATTACTAGGTTCATGTTCATCACCGGATTGTGTTTTAGCATCAGAGATAGAAATATCATTGGGATTCTCAGGTGTGTCTACAGTAGGTTCACTAGAAGCATGCAAAGTCATATCATCTTTCTTTTTCTTCTTTTTGGAAGAACTAGGTGTCTCTAAATTATTTCTTTGAGAATCTTGCTCAATTCTCTTAGGGTGGCCTTCAGGATACAAAGGTTCCTGAGTCATTCTACCAGTTCTAGTAGCCACTCTAACAACAAAGTCATTTTTATTATTTAATTCCTCAAGTAAATCATTTTGACCTTTGAGTACTTGCTCAGCTTGAGTAGCAACCATAGAAGAATATTTGCTAATGAGTTGGAGTTCACCTTTAACTCTAGCCATATTATCGCTCATGCGTCCTATCTCGAAAGCATTATTATTTAACTCTCTACCAACATAAGCATTAAAACTTTCTTGTCTAGCCATAAAGTCATCAAATTCATCTAAGCAATGGTTATGAAATTTAGTAGAGGGGATTTCAACTTTATCATATCTATAGAGAGAATTTACCTTTACTACCTGTGTCGGGTTATCAAGACAATGTGGTTCTTCAACACGCGGTATATTAAGACCATGTATTTCTTCAATATGTGGTAAATTCTTAACATCTTCAGCTTTAATACCTTTTTCTTTCATTGATTTCTTTGCCTCTTGCATATCTTCAGGACTAAGAAATAAAGCACCTCTCTTCTTCGGAGTGGGTTTAGGAATAGGCTCAGGAGTTGGCTCAATTGGTTCAGGAATTGCCTCAGGAATTGGCTCAGGAAGAGTCCAATTAATTTCATTAGTCAACATATTATTCAATAGCAATTCAGCTTCGTCGACTGTTCTTTCCTTGAAAACACAACTAGCACAACTATCCAAGTAGTCCTTGGAAGCATCGGTTAGTCCATTATAAAAGATATCAAGTATTTAATTTTTCTTAAGAGGATGATCAGGCAAAGCATTAAGTAACCAGAGAAGCCTCCCCCAAGCTTGTGGGAGACTCTCTTCTTTGATTTGCACAAAATTATATATTTCCCACAAGGCAGCTTGTTTCTTATGAGCAGGGAAATATTTTGCAGAGAAATAATAAATCATATCCTGGGGACTACGCACACAACCAGGAGCAAGAGAATTATACCAAGTCTTAGCATCACCCTTTAATGAGAACGGAAATATCTTAAGGATATAAAAATAATGAGATTTATTATCATCAGTGAACAGGATAGCTATATCATTCAACTTGGTAAGATGTGCCACAACAGTTTCAGAATCTAGGCAATAAAAAGGATCAGATTCAACTAAAGTAATAATCTCAGGATCAACAGATAATTCATAATCCTTATCAGTAACACAGATAGGTGAAGTAGCAAAAGTAGGGTCAGGTTTCATTCTAGCATTAAGAGATTGCTGATTCCGTTTAGCTAATAATTTCTTAAGATCATATCCATCATTACAAGCAAAGATTTCCCTAGCAGCTTCTTCATTCATAACATAACCCTCAAGAACAACAGGCAATACATAATCATTGGGAGAATTTTCATCATCACTATCATCAATAATAGCATCTTCAACATTTTCGTTCCCCCTAACTCTAGCAACTTGTTCATCAAGAAATTCACCTAATGGCAAAGTAGTATCACGCACAGAAGTGGTTTCATCATGCATAGCAGAAGTGGCATCATCAATAACATGCAACATATCAGAATTCATAGCAGTAGCAGGTTTAGGTGTCGCAAGCCTACTAATAACGGAAGGAGAATCTAGTGCAGAGCTAGATGGCAGTTCCTTACCTCCCCTCGTAGTTGAGGGATAGATCTTGGTTTTAGCGTCTTTCAAGTTCTTCATAGTGATCAACAGATATAAATCCCAAGTGACTCAGAGAATAGAGCTATGCTCCCCAGAAACAGCGCCAGAAATTAGTCTTGATAACCCACAAGTGTAGGGGATCGCAACAGCTTTCGAGGGTGAAGTACAACCCAAATTTATTGATTCGACACAAGGGGAGCCAAAGAATATTCTTGAGTATTAGCAGTTGAGTTGTCAATTCAACCACACCTGGATAACTTAGTATCTGCGGCAAAGTATTTAGTAGCAAAGTAGTATGATAATAAAGGTAAGGGTGACAAAGGTAAAGATAATAGTTTTTGAGGTTTTGTAGTAATTGTAACAGTAGCAACCGAAAAGTAAATAAGCGAAGCACAAGATGTGAAAATCTCGTAGGCAATGGATCAGTGATGGATAATTATGCCGGATGCGATTCCTCATGTAATAGCTATAACGTAGGGTGACACAGAACTATCTCCAGTTCATCAATGTAATGTAGGCATGTATTCCGTAAATAGTCATACGTGCTTATGGAAAAGAACTTGCATGACATCTTTTGTCCTACCCTCCCGTGGCAGCGGGGTCCTAGTGGAAACTAAGGGATATTAAGGCCTCCTTTTAATAGAGAACCGGACCAAAGCATTAACACATAGTGAATACATGAACTCCTCAAACTACGGTCATCACCGAGAAGTATCCCGATTATTGTCACTTCGGGGTTGTTGGATCATAACACATAATAGGTGACTATAGACTTGCAAGATAGGATCAAGAACACACATATATTCATGAAAACATAATAGGTTCATATCTGAAATCATGGCACTCGGGCCCTAGTGACAAGCATTAAGCATAGCAAAGTCATAGCAACATCAATCTCAGAACATAGTGGATACTAGGGATCAAACCCTAACAAAACTAACTTGATTACATGGTAAATCTCATCCAACCCATCACCATCCAGCAAGCCTACGATGGAATAACTCACGCACGGTCGTGAGCATCATGAAATTGGTGATGGAGGATGGTTGATGATGACGACGGCGACGAATCCCCCTCTCCGGAGCCCCGAACGGACTCCAGATCAGCCCTCCCGAGAGAGATTAGGGCTTGGCGGCGGCTCCGTGTCGTAAAATGCGATGAAACTTTCTCTCTGATTTTTTTCTCCACGAGACGGAATATATGGAGTTGGAGTTGAGGTCGGCGGAGCTCCAGGGGGCCCACGAGATAGGGGGCGCGCCCTATAAGGGGGGGGGCGCTCCCCTGTCTCGTGGACAGGCCATGGGCCCCCTCGTGTATTTCTTTCGCCCAGAAATTCTTATTAATTCCAAAAAGTGCCTCCGTGGATTTTCAGGACATTCCGAGAACTTTTCTTTTCTACACATAAAACAACATCATGGCAGTTCTACTGAAAACAGCGTCAGTCCGGGTTAGTTTCATTCAAATCATGCAAATTAGACTCCAAAACAAGGGCAAAAGTGTTTGGAAAAGTAGATAAGTTGGAGACGTATCGCAGCCCATTCGGCAATGACAACCCCGAACACCGTCAAGCGAGTCTGGAGCACCCTGCAACAGGATCGTCAGGCACGCCAAGAGCTCAATTAGCAATCCGGCCTCCGCCCCAGCCCCATTCAGGCCGCATTTGTGCCACGCGTACACAACTACGCACTCAAAATACCATGGACATAGGTGGAGGCGAGTCGATGATGCAGCCCATAGTGCAGTTCAGCCGCCACGAGGCCCGCATACCCTTCTTCTTTCTTTCTTTCAGGACCCTACTTTCGGGCAGCCCCTTCAGAGAACCGGACCATCGGACTCATCACAGGAGGGAACACCAAGGAGGCAAGAGGCTTTGCACATAAGGGAATACCCAGGTGGTCTCTGTCAATGATCATTATACCTGTTTTACATACCCGCACGCAGCCTGCCCTTGGACAGGACATGTCAAATAGTCCTATTCATTTCTGCTTAAACTCATTAATTGTACACATACGCCTTGCCGTATTATACAAATAACAACGGGAAATAGTATACAGCGTAAGCTTCTTATTACTATCTTCATATTTTCCCTTGAATATTTATTTAATATTGCATCCGTACACCTTGGTACGATCAGTTTGCCAGGGGCTTCTTATTGAGCCCCATAACATGGCAAGAAAAGTCCGAACACTTTTGATAGTATGGCACCCCGAACTTATAGCATTATATGCATCAGCTCTGAATCATGTCTTGGGTCAATAGTTGGGTTAGCCCGGCTCCCTTGTTTTGGTACCTTATGTTCCGTTATATCGGCTAAGGTAGCGCAGGGAGAACTACTGCGATTGTGTCCCAGTTCTTCCGGACAAGCACCTCAGTAGAGAAAGCCGAAAACTGACTGTCATGATGCGGCGAGAGCTGGTTGCTGTTCGAGAGGTACTAAATCCTTAAAGATTTTTTCTGCTTAAGACGAGGAATCGGCCTTGTTCGATTTAGGCGTGTATAGCGCCCCAGTTCGGCCTTCCGAATACTAGGGGCTTCGCTGAAATTTAAAATTATAGACTTCTATGGCCAAGTGAGAGTTATAAAGCCGCATAGTCCGATTGCCTTTTTTGCTGCGCCAAACACCTCCTTAATGGACCAAAAACTTGGATAAAGAGTGTTTGGGTTTTCCACGAACACCCCAGTACTAGCTACATGGGGGCGGAAGCCGACGACTGGCCTACTTTTAGAATTTTATAAATGGCCGCACAGAAGGTAATATTTTAAATCAACAAAGCATTATATAGCGCAAACAAACTCGTTCTCGTATTACCAAGATGATATGAGTACATTCACTCAAAGATCATGTTCTTGGTGCATTCATCGGCCACAAGGTGAGCGCCTTTCATAACGCCATCATAATATTTCTTGGGGTAGCGATGCTTCTTACCCTCCGGGGGTCCATACTTCACCAGCTTCTCAGCATCCAGTTTGGCCCAATGCATCTTCGCGCGCGCAAAGGCCCGGCGGGCACCCTCAATGCAGACGGATTGCTTGATAACTGTCGGTGTCAAAACCGGCGGATCTCGGGTAGGGGGTCCCGAACTGTGCGTCTAGGCGGATGGTAACAGGAGACAAGGGGCACGATGTTTTACCCAGGTTCGGGCCCTCTTGATGGAGGTAAAACACTACGTCCTGCTTGATTGATATTGATGGTGTGGGTATTACAAGAGTAGATCTACCACGAGATCAAGGAGGCTAAACCCTAGAAGCTAGCCGATGGTATGATTGTTTTTCGTCCTATGGACTAAAACCATCCGGTTTATATAGACACCGGAGAGGGCTAGGGTTACACAGAGTCGGTTACAATGGTAGGAGATCTACACATCCGTATCGCCAAGCTTCCCTTCCACGCCAAGGAAAGTCCCATCCGGACACAGGACGAAGTCTTCAATCTTGTATCTTCATAGTCTTGGAGTTCGGCCGATGATGATAGTTCGGCTATCCGGACACCCCCTAGTCCAGGACTCCCTCAGTAGCCCCTGAACTAGGCTTCAATGACGACGAGTCCGGCGCGCATATTGTCTTCGGCATTGCAAGGCGGGTTCCTCCTCCGAATAATTTATAGAAGATTGTGAACACCAGGATAGCGTCCGGCTCTGCAAAATAAATTCCACATACCACCGTAGAGAGAATAATATTTACACAAGTTCAATCTCCTGACGTATTTTGTGGCGTGACGTCACACCACAACCAAGCCTTTACTCGAATCATTTTTATTATACCACCTCCGCGCGTTTAGCGAAGCGGTTTTCTTGGCACGTCTTGTCGAAGCAGAGATCGTGTTCCCCTTATTCCGGGATTCTCATCAATACGGACGTGGGTAACCCAACCGCGCCCATTGCCACGCCCCCTCCATCGAAGGCGGGTTCCAAACGATCACGGGGACGGCTCTTGGTATTCTCCCTCTTTATAATGAGACCAAGGCCCGTTCTTTTTCTTCAATCCTCAATCGAATCCGCCCCTCGCCCCAAGTTCCAACACCCAGGGCTCCAGATTCGGGTACTTTCGACCTTCGACAATGTTCCGCTCCGACCTACGAGGCCAGTGGATGCCCTCCTCCGTGACGGAAGAGGACGTGCTAAAGCTGAGAGACGCCAGGTACTTAACATACGAGATTTCGCATAGGTTGTCAGCCCAAGGGCAAGTTATTCCTACTCCCGAGCCCGGCGAGAGTGTCGTGTTCGTGTCTCACCTCCATCGGGGTTTAGGCTTCCTGATGGATCCCTTCGTGAGGGGGCTCATGTTTTACTACGGGCTGGAATTCCATGATTTGGCTCCGGAGTCCATCCTCCACATCTCATCATTCATTGTCGTCTGCGAAGCCTTCCTCCGCACTACCCCTCACTTCGGCTTGTGGCTCAAAACCTTTAACGTGGAGCCGAAGATGATTGAGGGGCGTCAGGCAGAGTGCAGCGGGGCGGTTATAAGCAAGAGGGCCGATGCTCCATGGCCCGAGGGCTCTTTTCAGGAGGAGCTCGGCTTGTGGCAACAGGAGTGGTTCTATATCACTGCTCCCAGGGGTAGCAGGCAGAGGCCGCCGCCCGCCTTTCGCCCGGGCCCTCCACAACGGCTGACATCATGGGTCAACAAAGGGCTTGAATGGGGGCCGTCCAAAGACGTACCTCTGTTGCAGGGCCGGATTCAAGACCTCCAAGAAAGGGAGATCAATCTGGTCGTAGTGGCACAGGTTTTGCTGATTCGGTGCCTTCTGCCCTGCAAACGTCGCCCCCTCCGCCTATAGGAATTTAATTCGGAGGGACCACGAGCTCTCCAACACTTCATGGGTTTGACACCCGTGGAGATGTACAAACTGTTCTTCGGATCACAAGAGATGCGTCCAGACTTGACCGAGGACGCTGGCCTAAGCTGCAATCGCCCGGATACTCAAGTAAGTAGCCCTGTGTCCGGACACATTATCCAATTATTTATCATGGGTTTGCCTTTTAACCAGCTATCCCTTAGACAGGAGTGGATAGCGCAAGCAAAACTGATACGGTGTCCGGCCCCCCTCCCTGAGACCACGCCGGATCCCGTGTTAATCAAAATGTTGGAGGTTGCACCTTCGAAGGAGGGCGAAGGGGGGCATAGGGAAACTACCACCTCTGCCAAGGAGTCTTTCAGTAAGGGGGGAATCGAGAATCCCTCCCTCCAGGGGGAGAAGAGGACCGCTTCTGAAGACCCGGAGGCCAAGGCCTCAAAGCGGGGAAAGAAATCTGCACCGGAAGGTCCTGTGCCGGGAAGAGCCCTGGCCGCGCAGTCTCCCCAAAGGAATCAGCCCTCCAGCGAGCCGTAAGTAAAAAGGAGGAATTTTGTAATAGGGGACACCCCTACTTTATTTCTAAGGGTAACCGAAGTTTTCACCTTGTAATTCGGATCTCAGCCCTTCTTAGTAGAGCTCATCTTCGGGGGACCTTCGTCTGTAGATGATGGAGAGCGAAACGCCTCCATCTGCCGCCCCGTCGGGCGGGGCGGACGACCCTGAGGTGTCGTCACGGAGGGTCTCCCCGAGTCCGGCGGGGCCGGGGAGTTCGGCACCCACTAGAGTATGGTCAGTGGAGCTGCAGGATTTGCTTGAGAGGGCGTCTATCTCAGAAGATCACCGCTCATTAATGAGTATGGTGATTGAAAGGATCTCATCCGCCGAGAGCGGGTTGCATGAGGTCGTCGGAAGTTTGCTGACGGGGTTTGAGGTACGCAAAAAATGACATACCTTTTGACAGTTTTGCACATGGAGTGCGCCCTGTATGGATAGTAGCCCCTGAGACTTGGTATGCTGTCGAAATCGACAGCGTGCCGAGGATCATAATCTCAGTTATAGAATGTCGCCTTTCCTATGCAGGTGATGGAACGTTCGGTGGCCAGCCGGACTAATGGAGTTGTCGAGCTGAAGCGGCAACTCGACGTTGCGGATGCGGACATCGCGCTGGTCAATAAACGACTTGACGAGTCACAAGGTAGGTGGTATCTCCGCGGTCACCTAGTAAGGGAGCTGATGCCCGTTCCTTACAATTTGTATGCTTGATGCAGATGGTGCCGCTGCTGTGGAAGACCTTCGAGCAGAGCTTGCTCGAGCCAAGGAGCAAGCCAGGAAAAGTGATGTGGCTGCCTCGAAGGCAGCGGAAGAGCTAAAGGGCGAAAAGGCTGCTCACTGCCGAAGCAGGGAGGAGATGGCCGGAATGGCCGTGAAATTAAAAGATGCTACCGACCGCTATGAGGTTCTTGAAAGAGAACGCCGAGCGGAGCAAGAGGACCTGAAGAAGGCCGCCGCTGAAGCCAAGGATGCCTGTTGTGCGATGCGGGCTATGAAGGAGGAACTGCGTCAGGCCGGAGACATTGCGGCTGGAAAGCCCTTTCTGCTGTGTAGGAAGTTCACGGATCCGAAGTATGCTCAGTTAGGCCAATTGTGGGGTGCAGAGGATCCTTATCTGGATTTGGCGGCGAGTGCGGCGGACGCAGTCGTGCACTTATGAAGCCAGAAGGATCACGAAATGGAAGAGCTTTTCTGGTCTCAATTCCATAGTCCGGAGCGTCCACTTCCGTTGACTGATCGGTTGGCTGAGTGGGCTGAGCTGAATAGATTGTCCGGACTTGCCATGACGGATGTGGTGGCTCATCTGTGGCCAGAAAGGCCCAAGCGGGGGAGTTATTTTGGCTTGTTGCAGCAATTCCTTGGGGCGGTGCCGCATATCGAGGTGATGAAGCGGTCGGCATGCATAGAGGGTGCACGGATGGCTCTTGCCTGTGTTAAGACATACTGGGCGGAGATGGATGCCACCAATGTTGCATCCCGGGGTTCGGACAAAAGCCGATTACCTGCCGAGCACTATTTTGAGGAAGTCCTGCAGGGCGCTCGTTTAATAGAGTCGCAGTGCTCGAAAGATGTTATGTTCAAATGACATGTATGATTTGTGAGATCATGTTTATAATGTAACGGCTTTTTATACTTGTGCGTTCAAGTATTGAACTATCTCCTGTGCGGCCGTATATGTATGTATAACCTAAAAGATGGCAGTCTTTGGCTTCAGCCCCCACGCACATGGTGCGGGGGTGTTTGCAAAAAAGTGCTTTTTCACACTTAATCCAACGTCTTGGTCCTTTGAAGGAGGTGATAGCATAGCAAACTAGGCAACCGGACTATAATGCTTTATCACTTTCACTTAGCCATAGGAGCTCGATGGTGGGGCTACTAAATAGCCCCTAGAGGCACCATGCTCTCCGAACTCGGGGCACGTATGTGCCTGACCGGGAAGCGTTCCTTCGTCAAAGCGGAGGAATTCTAAACATTCCAGTAGTCGATCGAGTGGTTGACCAGTCTCTCGCTATATCATGACAGTCAGTTTTCGGCTTTCTCTACTGAGGTGCTCGCCCGGCCGAATCGGGGCACAATCGCAGTAGTTCTCCTGGTGCCGCGTTAGCCGATGGAGCGGAATGTAAGGCAGCAAAACACAGGAGCCGGGTAAACCCAACATTTGACCAAAGACATGATTCGGAGCTGATGCATATAAGGCCTAACTCGAGACGCCGAACACTCCCTGAGGTATTCGGTATTTATGATACCGGGCAGAACAATGCCCTAAGCCCCTAGTGTCCAAGTACGGGCGAGAACTTCTGACGCGGCCGATGCCAATATGCCAGCCTCCTCCTTGGTTATGGTAGGAAACCGGGGGATGTGTATCAACAAGAGACAGTAAGAAAGGTTTACGCAGGGTCTTAATCTGAAAAGAATCCTTGCAACGGGTCCCTGCTGCACGTCTGCGCCTGTGTCTCCATTATGCTGTATCCTGGACGGGTGTAGCATGTGCTTCATCTGTAAAAGAGAAGAACTTAGTTTGGAAAAAATATCGTGCAAAAGATGTATTTAAAATAAAGTATGATTTGGAAGATGAATAAAGTTGAGCTTTATTGGCTCTCATTGTTTATACGTGCAGCCCCTTGTAAAGAGGTAAGCGGCTGGGAAGCCCCTTGTTTATTTATGCCGGACTCGCCCAACCGTGTCCGAGGTCTGAATGACCTGTTTTTAGGGGCTTTGACCAGCAGGGTTGGATTAGTGTGTGGCTGTCAAGGCAGTCTCACGTTTTTCGTGGTCAAGGAACACTCGGAGTTACCCTTTAATGAGATTATGCCGCGTGGACCGGGCATTTTAAGCGTAAGAGACGCGTAATGCGGTATTGCGTTAAAGCGGGCGAAAGCTTCGCGTCCCAATAGTGCTTGATGGCTACTTTTGAATGGGGCGATATGGAAAATGAGCTTTTCGCGATGGAGGTTGTCGGATGAACCGAACACGACCTCTAGTAGTATAGAGCCTGTACAATTAGCGTAAAGGCCTGGCGTCACTCCTTTGAAGGAAGTGCTGCTACGGCGAATTTTGGTAGGGTCTATCCCCATTCTGCGGATTGTGTCCTGGTATAGCAGGTTTATATCGCTGCCGCCATCCATTAGGACTTGTGTGAATTGTAGTCCGTCGATTATGGGATCCAATACCAAAGCAGTCCCTCCTGCATTTCGAACACTTCTGGAGTAATCCTGATGGTCGAAAGTAATTGGTTTAAACATCCAATTTCGGGACTCTGTTGGGGTAGACCGTGCGGCGCGTGTTTTAGCAGGTGTCGCACTATTTTTCCTTGTTATCACATGAAGTGAGTTCACTCTTTTGACTTCTAGTGGGAAAGTCTTCTGTTTTCCGGCATGCTGCTTGTGGGGTTCGTCGTCGTCTTCGCTTGGTGTGTCGAGCCCCTTGTGTTCGGCGTTAAGTCGGCCGGACTGCTTGAAGACCCAACAATCTCTGTGGGTGTGGTTTGTAGGCTTCCCGGGGGTACTATGGATTTGACATATCCTATCCAAGATTTTGTTTAGGTTGGATAGCTCATCACTGTTGTCCTTAAGAGGCAGTGTTTTATTATTCGGCCGAGAGCTTTTGAACCCGGCATTGACCGCCGTGCTATTTGGGCCATTTTCCTTATTCCGGCGCTGATCTTTTCGGCATCGTGATTTCCCATTTCCATCCCTGACCTCGGATGTACTCGGGTCGCTGGTGCTGCATCTTGCCAGCCAGCTATCTTCCCTCGCACAAAAGCGGGTCATGAGGCTTGTTAGCGCGGCCATTGTTCTTGGTTTTTCCTGGCCGAGGTGTCTGGCGAACCATTCGTCTCGAACGTTATGCTTAAAGGCTGCTAAGGCTTCAGCGTCCGGACAGTCGACTATTTGGTTCTTTTTGGTGAGGAACCTGTTCCAAAATTTGCATGCTGACTCTCCGGGCTGTTAGTTATGTGACTTAGATCGTCTGCATCCGGAGGGCGGACATAAGTCCCCTGAAAATTTGCTCGAAACGCATCCTCGAGCTCTTCCCAACTTCCAATGGTATTTTCTGGGAGGCTTTTGAGCCAATGCCGAGCTGGCCCTTTGAGCTTGAGGGGTAGGTATTTTATGGCATGGAGATCGTCTCCTCTGGCCATATGTATGTGTAGGATATAATCCTCAATCCAGACTCCGGGGTCTGTTGTTCCGTCATATGCCTCTATGTTTACGCGTTTGAATCCCGCTGGAAATTCATGATCCAGTACCTCATCGGTGAAACATAGTGGGTGTGCGGCGCCCCTGTATTTAGGTGTGCCGTTGTCTTCAAACACTCGGCGGGTTGTGTTGCTCCCTGGAGTCTTCTTTTTTGGCCCATAGATGGACCTGACCGGGCCATCCTTTATGCGAGGATCCTTATGTGAATCGTGTGTCGGCTTGTGTGCGGTGCCGCTTGCCGCTCTTAGCCTGTCATCTAGTCATCTATCCGGCCAGGCGGCCTCTTTCTTTTTTGACTGTGGGGGTTCTACGGCCTCCTCGTCAAATTCGGGCAACAGCTTGCGCTTCGGGTAGCTCTTTGCCTGGTGACTATCGCCGTATTTATCTGCGGTATTGAGTACTTTGCTCCATCTCATTCTGAGTGTGTCCTCCACTGTTTTGAGCTTCCGCTTTTGCTTCTTCAAACTTCTTGCAGTGGCGACGAGCCTTTTATGAAGGTTCTTATGCTCGGGTGATGTGTCCGGCGTGAGATTGTCCGGACTGTTGTTTTCGCCGGGGATGGGTTGCTTGTCCAAGTCATCCTGTTCGGATGGTTGCTTGGTGGCATGTTCGTCGTCCACTGCTTCGCCCTGCTCTAAGGCTGGGTCAGTATGGGTGCCGTTGTTATCGAGGCGGGACTTCGGGCGGCGCTTGCGTCGTCGTTTTGGTTGTTGTCGGGGGAGTTGTCCTTCGCCACGTCCCGTTGTTCCTCGTTATCGCTTCCTTTTGGTGTATCCACCATGTATACGTCGTAAGTTGAGGTGGCTTTCCAGTGCCCAGTAGGTGCTGGTTCTTGGTCGTCTCCGGCATCGTCGTCCATACCGTCGATGTCTTTGGAGTCAAAGTCTAGCATGTCGGTTAGATCGTCGACAGTGGCTACTAAGTGGGTGGTGGGTGGGCCTTGAATTTCTTCGTCGTCCGCATCCCAACCGTCCTGACCGCAGTCCGGCCAGGTCTCTCCTGATAATGAGAGATACTTTAGCGAACTCAGGATGTCGCCGAAAGGTGAGTGTTGAAAGATGTCCGCAGCGATGAACTCCATGATCGGCGCCCAATCGGATTCGATTGGAGGGGGCGCGGGAGGTTCGGAGTCTGGTGAGGAGTCCGGCACCTCGGAGTCACGAGCTTCGCAAGGGATAAGGTCAATATTCGGCTCCATCGCCGTAGAGGTTGCATCCCCCGAGGCGGTGTCTAGCCACCCGTCCTCGATCTGCGCAGCCGGCTCCGAATTGAGGGTCGGAGCGGACTCGTGTGCGGCCTCCAGGGTACTTTCTGGCTGTAGAGCTAAACCATGCCCATCATGATAGTGCGGTGCGCTCGGCTGTGGCTCGAATCCATCGAAGATCAAGTCTCCGCGGATGTCGGCCGTGAAGTTCAAACTTCCAAATCTGACCTGACGGCTAGGGGCGTAGCTTTCGATCTGCTCCAAATGGCCAAGCGAATTGGCCCGCAGTGCAAAGCTGCCGAATACGAAGATCTGTCCGGGGAGAAAAGTCTCACCCTGGACCGCGTCATTGTTGGCGATCGAAGGAGCCATCGAGCCTATCGGTGACGACACAGAGGAACTCTCAATGAAAGCACCAATGTCGGTGTCAAAGGAGGCTAAACCCTAGAAGCTAGCCTATGGTATGATTGTTTTTTGTCCTATGGACTAAAACCATTCGGTTTATATAGACACCGGAGAGGGCTAGGGTTACACAGAGTCGGTTACAATGGTAGGAGATCTACACATCCGTATCGCCAAGCTTGCCTTCCACGCCAAGGAAAGTCCCATCCGGACACGGGACAAAGTCTTCAATCTTGTATCTTCATAGTCTTGGAGTCCGGCCGATGATGATAGTTCGGCTATCCGGACACCCCCTAGTCCAGGACTCCCTCAATAACCTCAAGCCACGGACAGGCATTTACCATCCGCTTTATAAGGCCAAAGTAGTTGTCGGGAACAGGCTCGCCAGGCCACATCCAGACTATCAAGCCCTTCATGGCCAGTTCGGCCGCCTTGTGGAGTTCGACCAATTGCTTCAGTTGGTCACTCAATGGCATCGGGTGTTCGACTCCGGCATACCAGGACCAAAACAACTTCTCCGTTGAGCTCCCTTCTTCGGCGCGGTAGAACTCCATGGCATCCGATATGCTGCATGGCAGATCTGTGAATGCCCCTGGAGAGCTCCGAATTCGGTTAAGTAAAATAAAGGTCTCCTCCACATGCTTGCTCTGCATAATGAATGCCTTACCCGCCGCTATCTTCTTGGCCGCCTGGATTTCCTGGAGGGCCTTTTGGGCATCGGCCTTGGCATCTTTCACGCTCTCGAGGGCTTTGGCAAGCTCGAACGCTTGCGTCTTGAAGTCATGCTCCAAGGACTCGAACTTCTTGTCGAACTCCTGGAGCTCTTGCTATACCTCCCCCACCCGAGCATCTTGCTTTTCATGCTAGGTGCGCTCTGTGGCCGCCTTGGCTTCGGCCTCGGAAAGCGCTTTCTTTAGGGCTGCCAGTTCGGTCGTAGCCCCTATTAAAAATCATGATGCTTTTTGTTAGCATCATCAATTTTTCTCCTCTACGTGACACACGGATGGCGTATCATTTACCTTTGTTCTCCTCGAGCTGCCTCTTCACGAGGCCGAGCTCTTATTCGGCCCGCCCCAGGTCCTGCCTGAGTCCGGCGACCTCAGTTGTGTGCGCAGCGGCGGTCAGCAGTAACGCCTGCTTATTAACATAGACAAGTACTGTCAGACTCCTGTGGGTTAATAATTGACCCTCCGTTTGGCTTTTCTTCCCGAACACCAAATAGAGTATCAGGGGCTACTGTCTATCTGGTGATATTTTCTCACACTTTTCATTACTTACCTCAAAGCCTGTTAGGAGGCTGGTGCAGGCTTTGGTCAATCCACTCTTGGCGGACCGGACCTTCTTAATCACCGTACTCATAAGAGTACGGTGCTCTTTGTCAATGGAAGCGTCGCGAAGCGCTTCCAGCAAATTATCCGATGCCTCTGGCTGGGCGGAGGTCGTCGGCACGGCCGGCTCGCTCTCCTTAGCGAGGGGCTACCCACTTGAATCCGGGACCTGTGGAGGCTCCGGTATAGTAACCGGCGGGGAGACAAACTTGTTGTGGCTCCCGTCAGCATAATCCATGGGGATATTACCCCCCCCCCATGTGCCCGGCGTCTGGGATTTTGCCTTGGGGTGTCTCTAGAACTATGGCCCCCTGCTCTGGTATCCTTTGGGACAACACCTGGTGTCGTCCGCAGGTCGTGGGGAGGTGGCCGTCGGGAGTGAATCCATCTCCGACTCACTCAAGGACCCATCCGAAGAGGATACCCCAAGATTAGACCCAGCCGGACTGCATACATGTGTTCGGCGTTATTACAAACTATGAAGTTAAAGTTGCACGAAAGGTATTACAGAGTGCGGATACTTACGACCTCGCCCGGGGCTTGCCCCTGGGTAGCCACTCCTCCTCGCTGTAGGCGGCCATGGTGGAGTGATCCGGAAGGGATGCCTTTCCCTTCTTCGGCGTCCTAGCCTCCCCTGTGGGGAGGCTTTCCTTTTCTTCTCCTCCCCAGTGCGAGGAGGGGGCATTTCTTCATGTTTTCCCCTGTCTCCATGGGAGGAAACTGCCTCGGCGTCCTCGGACGACGAGTCTATCATGGCCTTGTGCCGGAGACCTTTCCTGGCCCCCGCAGCCGCTTTCTTGGACCTTTTGGCCTCCCCGGATGGGGTGGCCTTCCTCTTCTCCTCCCCTTCATGGGAGGAGTGCGCCTCATCGTCTTCGGGCGAGCCGTTCGGTGCAACCTCGCGCCGGAGACCCTTCCTGGTCCCCGTCGCCTTCTTTTCGGCCTTCTTCTTTGGCACCTTGTAAGGCGCCGGAGCCACCATCTCCGTCAGGAGTGCGGTCGCTGGATCTTCAGGTAGCGGAGCCGGAAAGTTGATCCGCTCCGCCATCTCCATGTAATCATGTTTTGTCAGTATGATGACTTAAAGTCCTCCCATGAACACGTTGGGAAAGATACACCTTATGATACTCAGAGAACTTACCGGATTGACAAGGCGCTTTGCGCTGAGTCCGCGGTCCTCGGAAGTAGGGGGAGGAACTTCGCCGGTCATGAACAGCACCTTCCAGACGTCCTTATGCGTCATGTTGAAGAGCTCATGCAGCGTCTGGTGTTCGGCCGGATCAAACTCCCACATATTGAATGACCGTCTTTGACACGGGAGGATCCGGCGGACGAGCATGACCTGGACCATGTTGACAAGCTTGATCTTCTTGTCCCTCATACCTTCGATGCAGGTCTTGAGTCCGGTCAGCTCCACAGGTTCGCCCCATGCCAGGCCCTTCTTTTCCCAAGAGGTGAGCCGCGTGGGGATTCTGAATCGGAATTTGGGGGTCGTCACCCAATTGGCATCGCGTGGCTCGGTGATGTAGAACCACCCTGATTGCCACCATTTCACGGTCTCCATGAAGGAGCCGTCAAGCCATGTAATGTTGGGCATCCTGCCCACCATGGCGCCTCCGCACTCCGCCTGCTGGCCGCTCACGATCTTCGGCTTCACACAGAAGATTTGCAGCCACAGGCCGAAGTGGGGCCTGATGCGGAGGAAGGCCTCGCACACGACGATAAACACCGAGATGTTGAGGACAAAATTTGGGGCTAGATCATGGAAATCTAGCCCATAGTAAAACATTAGCCTGTGGACGAACGGGTGAAGTGGAAATCCTAGTCCGCAGACGAAATGAGAGAGGAACACTACTCTCTCCCGAGACTTTGGAGTGGGGGTGATCTGTCCCTCCGCTGGCAGCCTATGCGCGATGTTTGCGGCCAGGTATCCGGCCGCCCGAAGCTTGGTAATGTCCTCCTCCGTGATGAAGAAGGCCATCCACTTGCCTCCCGCTCCGGACATGCTGCGAATGGTCCTACGGAGAAGGTGAGAACTTGGGCGTTGGGGCTCGAGAGTGTGAGAATGGATGAGCAAAGGAGGAAGAAGGCATGGGTAAGAATGGGGGATCCTTGTCCCTTTAAAGAGGCAGTGAAAACTATGCGCCTCCCCAATTTCCTGTTAAAATCACTTATTTTCCAAGTGCCACGTTAAATAACACGGTGGGTTTACCCGTACCCTTATTAATGAGAATCCTGTGACAAGGGGACACAATCTCTGCTTCGACAAGACGTGCCAAGGAAACTGCCTCGCAATATGTGCGATGGCGGGCTGTGAGAAAATGGCTGGAATGATGAATCGGCCATGGTGTGATGTCACGATGTTAGAAGATTTGATTTGTGAAATATTTATCTCTCTACGGTGGTATGTGAAATTTGTCTTGCAGAGCCAGACACAATCCTTGTGTTCGGAATTTATCTTGAAGTATTCGGAGATGGAACCCACCTTGCAATGCCGAAGACAATCTGCATGCCGGACTCATCATCATTGAAGCCTGGTTCAGGGGCTACTGAGGGAGTCCTGGATAAGGGGGTATCCGCACAGCCGGACTATATACTTTGGCCGGACTGTTGGACTATGAAGATACAAGATTGAAGACTTCGTCTCGTATCCGGATGGGACTCTCCTTTGCGTGGAAGGCAAGCTTGGCGGTTCGGATGTTAGATCTCCTTCTCTGTAACCGACTCTGTGTAACCCTAGCCCCCTCCGGTGTCTATATAAACCGAAGGGTTTAGTCCGTAGGACAAGAACAATCATACCATAGGCTAGCTTCTAGGGTTTAGCCTCTACGATCTCGTGGTAGATCAACTCTTGTAATACTCATATCATCAAGATCAATCAAGCAGGAAGTAGGGTATTACCTCCATCGAGAGGGTCCGAACCTGGGTAAAACATCGTGTCCCCAGTCTCCTGTTACCATCCGCCTTAGATGCATAGTTCGGGACCCCCTGCCTGAGATCCGCCAGTTTTGACACCGACAGAGGTTGTACAACCAATGACGGGCTAGTCATTTGAGCTTTAATGGCATACATTTGATGGCGTGGAGGTCATCTCCTCGTGCCATTTTAATGTGGAGAAGAAAGTCTTCAATCCATATGGCTGAGTCTATAGTCCCATCATATGGCTTGATGCTTACGGGTTTAAACCCTACTGGGAATTGGCGCTGCATTACCTCATCACTGAAGCACATTGGGTAAGTAGCGCCCCTTACACGGGCTACGTCACGTCAGACCTCGGCTTCCATCCTAGCCCGGTGTTTCTCCTGAACTCTATCATTTCAGTCGGTCCGTGCCTAGTATTCATCCTGTCTATCGAGAGGGTAGCCTCTTGATCCGTAGATAGACCTTGACTGACCTGCTCTAGCGGCCAGATCGTGTCGCAGGTCATATTAATATTCTGGCTGCGCTGCCTCCTTGCCTTTTTGGCGAGGGGGAACGGGTGAGTATTCGGCTTCTCCAGCTGGCATGTCCTGGCCTCAAGGGGGGCGGTCTGGCTGGTCGCCTTGAGTCCATCTGGGTGGTGCAGGCTCGATGACCTCATCGACGAATTGTGGCAATAGCTTTCGCTTTGGGTAACTTTTGCTTTGTTGCTCATAGCCGTACCCTTCTTCGGCTGCCAGGACTTCTGTCAATCTATCATTGAGGGTGTCTTGCTCGGCCTTGAGCTGCTACTGCTTCTTATTTAGGCTCTATGCGGTGGCAACAAGTTGCCGTTTAAACTTCTCTTGATCGAGCCTGTCCTTCGGGACTATGAAGTCCTCGGCTCCGAGGTCGACCTCTTCCTCAGAGAGAGGGAGGTAGTTACTGTCTTCGGAGTCGTTCAGGTGCTCGGGACTAAATTTGTCTGCACGCTCCTCCGAGCCATCAGGCTGCTGATCAGCGGCGGGATCGTCGAGGTCTTCGATATTGTCTGGGTGTAGTCCTCCCTGATGCCCATATTGGATTCCCTCCTCCTTCATCCCCTGGATCATCGGCACTGTCGTCAGCACTTAGGCGGCTCCTAACATGTCTTGTTGTTGTCTCTCCTGGAGGTGCCATCGCCATTGTTAGCATAACCGCCATTGTCCTTGGGGGTGTCCACCATGTTGATAACCCACAAGTATAGGGGGTCCCAACAGTTTTCGAGGGTAGAGTATTCACCCCAAATTTATTGATTCGCAAGGGGAGCCAAAGAATATTTGCAAGTATTAGCAGTTGAATTGTCAATTCAACCACACCTGGATATTAAATATTTGTAGCAAAGTGATCAGTAGCACAGTGATATGGTAGTTTGATACCAGTAGTAACAGTGGTAACAGTAACAGTTTTGTAGCAGTTGGAATAATAGCAATAGCAATAGTAACTTACCAAAAACAATATGTGGAAAACTCATAGGCATTGGATTGGTGATTACGTTGGATGATATTCATCATATAACAGTCATAACCTAGGGCGACATAGAACTAGCTCATGTTCATAAATATAATGTAGGCAAGTATTCCATAAATAGTCATACGTGCTTTTGAAAAAGAACTTGCATTTGCATGACATCTTTTGTGTTATCCTTCCGTGGCAGCGGGGTCCATAAGGAAACTAAGAGATATTAAGGCCTCCTTTTAATAGAGAACCGGAACAAAGAATTAACACATACTGAATACATGAACTCCTCAAACTACGGTCATCACCAGAAAGTATCCCAATTGCTGTCACCCTGGGGTTTACGGATCATAACACGTAGCAGCTGCTTATAACTTGCAAGATCAGATCTAGAACATAGATATAATGGTGAAAACATAAACGGTTCAGATTTGAAATCATGGCAATCGGGCCCTAGTGACAAGCATTAACCATAGCAAAGTCATAGAACCATCAATCTCAGAACATAGTGGATAGTAGGGATCAAGCCCTAACAAAACTAACTCGATTACATGATGAATCTCATCCAACCCCTCACTGTCCAGCGAGCCTACAAAGGAATTACTCACTCCCGGTGGGGAGCATCATGGAATTGGTGATGAAGGAGGGTTGGTGATGACGAAGACTGAAGATTCCCCTCTCCGGAGCCCCAAATGGGCTCTAGATCTGGCCTCCTGATGAAGAACAATAGGTGGCAGTGGCTCCGTACCATGAAACGTGATGAAACTTCCTCTCCTATTTGTTTCTCCAAAAATAGGATTTTATAGCATAAGAATAAGGGTTAGAGGGGCCTCGAGGGCCCCACCACCCACCAGGCTGCTCTAGAGGGGGGTGGCGTGCCCTGGTGTCTTGTGTGCAGCCAAGCCCCCCCCCCCTCCCCCCTCCGATGGGTCTTGGTTCCAAAAATTATTATTTATTCCAAAATAATTCTCCACAAAGTTTTGTCCAATTCCGAGGACTTTTATTTTTGCACAAAAACAACACCATGGTAGTTCTGCTGAAGACAACGTTGATCCAGGTTAGTTTCATTCAAATCATGCAAATTGGAGTCCAAAACAAGAGCAAAAGCGTTACAAAGCAAATTAACAAAGGAAAAACAAAAACGAGAAAAACTATTTACACGGAAAAGCTCCCAACAAGCAAAAGAAGAATCGAGAAATCTTTTTGGGTTTTCTTTTAATACTACAACTAATTAAGCTAGAAAGAAAAACCGAAAAGAAGCAAGATATATTTTTGCATTTTCTCAAAGTTTTTCAAACACATAAGAAGAAAAGTGAGAAAATAAATCTAACATGGATATACAATGAAAAAGTGTGGACACCGACAACTGGAATGAAATGTCTGATCATGAATGTAATGTCGGTGGAAATACGTACTCCCCCAAGTTTAGGCTTTTGGCCTAGCATGGTAATCACCATCCGTAGTAGCCATCTTGTCCCATGTGGAAGTGTTGGGGCAAGGGCACCTGAGTGTCCCACTCCTGGGGCTCCTGCTCTACCACTGCTTGGCTGTTCCGGTAGGTGATAATGTCCGCTGACATGATCCTATATCCGTTCCTGGCAATGGAATCAAACAAAGCAAGTGCAGGAAATGGGATAATATCATGGGTTTTCTCACTGAAAACCAAGTTGTAACGAATGTTGTTAAAGGAATCAACAATGTTAATAAACTGGTGATCTTCCATCGCCTGGTGATCTAGATAAACTCGGGGCAACCGATAGTCAAGCTGGCGTATCTGAACATTAAAGTGACTCGCTAAGCGAGTGGCATAAATACCACCATGTATTTTCCACTTAGTTCTGTTAAGGTGCAAACGACGTGCAATAATAGCTCCTAAGTTAAAGGTGTGATCATCATGTAGTGCACGACGTAAAATGGCGAGGTCAAGAGCACTCAGTGCACCAGCCTTCTCCCTAGAAGTTAAACATCTCGCGTTGAGTAAAGCAAAGTAATGCATAGAAGGAAACTTCAAACTAGTGGCGGTGGCTTTCGACACCCCTCTTTCATCAACATTGTCAAAGTGATGAGGAAGTCTTCAAACTCCGTCGGTCTAGGCTCTCTTAATTCCCCGTTAGAGGGAGTCAACCATATCTCACAAAATTCAGTGAGCGGTATCTGACGGGTTCCAGAATATAAATTAAACCGCACCTCAGAGGATTGTTCCTATTCAGAAAATAAAAAATGTGCACAAAGGAAATTGTGAGGCGGTGGTGTTGGTCACACTCATCTGCGAGGGAGTCAGTCAGCCCGGCATTTGCAATGAATTGGGCAAACTCTTGATGACACCCGACCTCGTCCATGAAGGCATTATGTGGCCATTCGCATGACCGCACCTCCATCATTCTTGGCATGTTGAGGTCATTGGCCGATGATTCCCCAATGACTTCCTTGGCATTCTTTTTGGAGGAAAACTTGTGGAAGATACTCATCTTTTTCCTATGAATAACATTCTCAAAATTTTAACCACAAAATTTTTATCAATAAAACTTCACAAGATTGATAGCAACTACTCATATGGATGTCTAGAGGCTATATTAAGTATTCAAACTACTTGGAACTCCAAGAATTCAACATGCAAGCCCATTTATAGCAGCACCAAGTGTAGCTAATTATTCAAAGTATAAACCACTAAGGCAAAAACTAATTGGAGCAATGGAGGAGTCACATACCAAGTAGCAATCCCCCAAAACAGTTTTGGAAACGGAGCTTCGAGCAAAGAGATCGAAATCCACGGGTTTGAGAGCAAGAACACAGGGGAGAGAGCAATGGTGGTTTTTTCTGGAGGTAGGAGATGACATGGGATAAAGGGATAAATGAGGGGGCCACGTGGGGCCCACCACCCACCAGGGCGCTCATGGGGTGGCTGGCGTGCCCTGGTGTCTTGTGGGCACCGGGGGCACCCCCTCATGATGTTATTTGTGCCAAAAATTATTAAATATCCAGAAAAAAATCAAGTAAAAATTTCAGGGCATTCTGAGCACTTTTATTTTTGTGCACCTTTTTTATTGCATGGAAAATTTAGAAAACAGGCTAAACATGGCATTTTATTTTAGTTAACTAAGAAAACCAAAAAACTAAAAGTAGGGACAAAAGGTTGTGCCTACTAAATTCATCGACCACATGCCTCTCTAAAACAATCCATTAATAAGATTGATCAAGTCTTATTAACAACCACTTTTGATTATCATGAACCCGAAGAACTTTCCTAAAACACTAAGTTACCTCAACGGGGATATGCATATCCCCAACAATAAGTATTTCATAATTCTTTTTGGCAGTAGGTAAAGGGAGTTAAAAACTTCCTATAGTAATTGTCAGAGATTTTTCAATAACATTAATACCATTCACTTGAAATTGTTTCTTCGGAAAGTGCACCGTATGCTCATTACCATTGATATGAAAAGTTACTTTCCTTTTATTGCAATCAATAACAACCCCTGCAGTATTAAAAAAGGGTCTACCAAGAATAATCGACATGTTGTCGTCCTCGGGCATCTCAAGTATGACAAAGTCTATTAAGATAGTAACATTTGCAACAATAAGGGGCACATCCTCACAAATACCGATCGGTATGGCAGTTGATTTGTCAGCTATTTGCAAAGATATTTCAGTAGGTGTGAGTTTATTCAAATAAAGTCTTTTGTATAAAGATAAAGACATAACACTAACACCAGCTCCTAAATCACATAAAGCTGTTTTGACATAATTTCTTTTGACAGAGCAAGGTATAGTTGGTATTCCAGATCTCCAGGTTTTTTAGGTACTCCATCCTTAAAAGAGTAATTAGCAAGCATGGTGGAGATTTTAGCTTCATGTATTTTTCTTTTATTAGTGATAATGTCTTTCATGTATTTAGCATAAGGGGTCATCTTTAAAATATCAGTCAAGCGAGTACACAAAAAGACTGGCCTAATCATTTCAGCAAAGTGTTCAAATTCTTCATCGTCCTTTTTCTTAGATGGTTTTGGTGGAAAGGGCATGGGTTTCTGAACCCATGGCTCTCTTTCTTTACCATGTTTTCTAGCCACAAAGTCTCTTTTATCATAACGTTTATTTTTAAGGTGTGGGTTATCAAGATCAACAGCAGGTTCTATTTCAACATCATCATCTGGTTCTTTATCATTGTTTGGTTGGGCATCTTCATGAACATCATCATTATCATTTCATTATCACTAGGTGGATGTTCGTTACTAGATTGAGTTTCAGCATCAGAAAAAGAAACATCATTGTTATCTTCAAAAGGTTCTTCTATCTCAGGTTCACTAGAGGTATGCAAAGTACTATCATTTTTCTTCTTCTTTTTCTTTTTAGAAGGACTAGGTGCACCAGTATTAATTCTCTGAGAGTCTTGTTCAATTCTTTTAGGGTGTCCATCAGGATAAAGTGGTTCCTAAGTCATTTTGCCTCCTCTAGTTGCTACTCTAATAGCATAATCATTCATATTATTAATTATTCATTTCATTTAGCAATTCACTCTAAGATTTAGCAACTTGTTCTAACTGGGTTTGAACCATAGAGGCATGTTTTCCTAGACCTCTAACATCATTTGTGATTCTAAATAACAAGTCACTCAAGCGAGCAATCATATCAGAATTTTGTTTCAATTGTTTCGTAACATTTGCATTGAAGTGATCTTGTTTCCTAATGTAGTTGTCAAATTCATATAAGCATTAACTAGGATGTTTACTATAAGAGATATCACCTTCATCAAACTTTAATAAAGAATTTACCTCTACCACCCGTGGTGGTGGTCTGTCAAGGCCATGTATTTCTTCAATAGGTGGTAAATTCTTAACATCCTCGGCTTTAATACCTTTTTCCTTCATACATTTGTTTGCCTCTTGCATATCTTCTGGACTGAGAAATAAGATACCCCTTTTCTTCGGAGTGGATTTAGGAGGTGGTTTATGAAGTGTCCAATCATCATAATTCTTCAATATATTATTCAATAATTCCTCAACTTGTTCAATAGTTTGCTCCCTGAAAACACAACCAGCACAACTATCTAGGAAATACCTAGGAGCATCGGTTAGTCCATTATAGAATATATCAAGTATTTCATTTTTATTAAGAGGATGATCAGGCAAAGCATTAAGCAATTGGATAAGCCTCCCCCAAAGCTTGTGGGAGACTATCTTCTTCATTTTGCACTAAGTAAATATTTCATGTAAGGCAGCTTGTTTCTTATGAGCAGGAAAATATTTTTTAGAGAAGTAATAAATCATATCCTGGGGACTACGTACACAACCAGGAGCAAGAGTGGTGTGCCATATCTTACCATCACCCTTTAGTGAGAAAGGAAATAACTTGAGAATATAGTAGTAGTGATTTTTTCCTCGTGAGCAAATAGGGTGGCTATATCATTTCAGTTAGTAAGATGCCACTATAGTTTCAGTTTCATAGCCATGGAAAGGATCATATTCAACCAGAGTAATCAACTCCGGGTCTTCAGATAATTCATAATACTTATCAGTAATAAAGATAGGTGAAGTAGCAAACTTAGGATCATGTTGCATTCTAGCATTCAAGGATTTTTCTTTCAACTTGCATAATATTTTTTAAGATCATCTCTATCCTCGCAAGCAAGAAATTATCTAGTTACCTCTCCATCCATAACATAACCCTCAGGTATCTTAGTCATTTCAATTCTAGGAGAGCTAGGTCCAATAGGTGTTTCATAATTTCCAGTTTCCAAGACTTCATCAGTTTCAGTAGTTTCATCAGTTTCGGTATTCTCAATATCTTTAGCTCTAGCAATTTGTTCATCAAGAAATTCACCTAGTGGAACATTATTATAAGCAAGGTACTAGCATCATCATAATAATCCTTCATAGTAGAAGTAGCATCATCAATAACTCGCGACATATCATGATTAATAGCATGTGGTGGTGTTGCAAGTCTATTCAAAACAGAAGGTGAATCAAGTGCAGACCTAGATGGCAGTTCCTTACCTCCCCTCATCTTAGAGGGAACGATCTTGATTCTTGTATCATTCAGATTCTTCATAGTGATAAATAGATATAAATCCCAAGTACTCAACAAATATATCTATGCTCTCTGGCAACAGCGCCCAAAAAAGGTCTTGATAACCCACAAGTATAGGGGATCGTAGTTTTCGAGGGTAGAGTATTCAACCCAAATTTATTGATTCAACACAAGGGGGGGCCAAAGAACATTTGCAAGCATTAGCAGTTGAATTGTCAATTTCAACAACACCTAGAGATTAAATATCTATAGCAAAGTGATCAGTAGCACAGTGATATGGTAGTTTGATATCAGTAGTAACAGTGGTAACAGTAACGGCAGTAATGGTTTTGTAGCTGTTGGAACAGTAGCAATGGCAATAGTAACTTAGCAAGAACAATATGTGGAAAACTCGTAGGCATTGGATCGGTGATTACGTTGGATGATATTCATCATATAATAGTCATAACCTAGGGCGACATAGAACTAGCTCCAGTTCATAAATATAATGTAGGCATGTATTCCATAAATAGTCATACGTGCTTATGGAAAAGAACTTTGATACGTCTCCAACGTATCTATAATTTATGAAATATTCATGCCATGTTTACAATAATTTTATATGGTTTTGGTATGATTTGCATGGAACTAACCTGGACTGACGCTGTTTTCAGCAGAACTACTGTGGTGTTGTTTTTTGTGCATAAATGCAAGTTCTCCAAACACCGCGAAACTTTTTGTGGATTTTTTATGGACCAGAATACTACCAATGGGCCAGAGCAGCACCTGGAGGGTACCCCGAGGAGGGCACAACCCACCAAGGCGCGCATGGGCCCCTAGGCGCGCCCCAGTGGGTTGTGCCCACCTCGGTGGCCTCCTGCACCCCCTCTTCGCCCTATAAATTCTCAAATATTCCAAAAACCCTCATGGAGATCCTAGATCGAAAGTTCCGCCGCCACAAGCCTTTATAGCCACCAAAAACCAATCGGGACCATGTTTTGGCACCCTGCCGGAGGGGGGGAATCATCACTGGTGGCCATCTTCATCATCCCGACGACCACCACGATGAGGAGGGAGTAGTCCACCCTCGGGGCTGAGGGTTTGTACCGGTAGCTATGTGTTTAATCTCTCTCTTGATCTTGAGATGCCATGATCTTGATGTATCATGGGCTTTGTTAACATAGATGGATCATATGATGTTTCTCCTCTCTCTACGCTTGTTGTGATGAATTGGGTCTTTGCCCTTTGAAGTTTTGTCTTGTCGGATAGAATGTTCAGATCTGAGAATACATGATATATGTCTTGCATATGAATACCCTGGTGACAATGGGGTATTATTTTGATTCACTTGATATATGTTATGGCACTCAACTTGTGGATTCCCGAGGTGACTTTGCGGTAAACTATGCATAGGGGTTGATGCATGATAATACCCAAGTGCAGGGAATCATCATAGCAATTTCCAAAGGTGGAAGTGATAAGTATGGAGTGTCGAACCCACAAGGAGCCAAAGGTAAGATCAATATTCTCTCAAGCCCTATCTGCCACTGATACGACTCTACGTACACCGAACATTTGCTTCCAACTAGATACGAGAAATAAAACTACGTTGTGGGTATGAAGAGGATAACTTTGCATGATATCGGAGAGCTAAAATATAAAAGTAGGTGATGTTATCATAAAGTTAGAATATATTACTAAATATTATAAATAGCGAGTGTGGAATAATGATGGATCGGTGTGCGGAATTATCCTAGGCAATTGTTAACAAGACCGGTAATCGTCATTGCAATTTCATATGAGGGAGAGGCATAAGCTAACATACTTTCTCTTCTTGGATCATATGCACTTATGATTGGAACTCTAGCAAGCATCCGCAACTACTAAAGATCATTAAGGTAAAACCCAACCATAGCATTAAAGCATCAAGTCCCCTTTATTCCCACATGCCACATCCCACTTATCTGTGTTTATCTTTTAGTCACTCACACAATGCAGACAATAAGTAAACCATGGACATATTGCAACACCCTACAGCGGGAATCCCTCATGCTTGCGTGACACGGAGGGTACCATAGGATAGCACCAAAGTAAAACATGCAACTCGTACCAATCTAGATCATCAATCAACCCAAAGACAAAAGATATCTACTCAAAACATCATAGGATGGCAACACATCATTGGATCATAATATGTAGCATAAAGCACCATGTTCAAGTAGGCATTACAGCGGGGTGCGGGAGAGTGGACCGTGTAAAAGAGATGAGGGTGGTGATGATGATGGTGATGTTGATGAAGACGATCACCGCGGCGATGATTCCCCTCCTGATGGCACTCTGGCACCACCGAGAGAGAGGAGGAGAGGTCCTCCCCCTTGTGCTTCCTCCTCCATGGCCTTCCCCCTAGATGGGGAAAGGTTCTTCCTCTAGTCCTTGGCCTTCATGGCAATGATGACCCCTCCGGGATCCTCCTCCATGGCCTTCGGTGATGATGGCCCCCTCCGACAGGGTGCCAGAGAGGGTCTAGATTGATTTCTCGTGGCTACAGAGGCTTGCAGCGGCGGAAGTTCTGATCTAGGTTATTTCCCGAAGGTTTCTGTATTTATAGGAGAGGTTGGCATTGATTTCACGTCAGGGGGGTCTCCGGGCTGTCCATGAGGAAGGGGGGGCGCGCCACAGGGGGGTGGGCGCGGCCCCCACCCTCGTGGGCAGCCCGGGACTCTTCTGGAGCAACTCTTTCACTCCAGGGGCTTCTTTTGGTACATAAAAATCATCAAAAATTGGCACGTCCATTGGACTACGTTTGGTATTCCTTTTCTGTAAAACTGAAAAACAAAGAGAAAACAGAAACTGGCACTGGGCTCTAGGTTAATAGGTTAGTCCCAAAAATCATATAAAATAGCATATAAATGCATATAAAATATCTACGATGGATAATATAATAGCATGAATGCTTCATAAATTATAGATACGTTGGAGACGTATCAATGCACGTTTTTATTATCTTTTCTCCGATAGAAACTTTGGGGTCTCCTTGTAGTTCTTTGTGTGGATTGAGTATCATGAATCTGAAATTGTTTGATACATATCGTATAATTAACTCACGGGTACTCGCGGTGACATTGGGGTATCTAGGTGACATTAGAGTTGGTTGATATGCATCATATGGTGTTATTTAAGTATGAACTCTTGATTAGATCGATCGGAAAGAATAGCTTGATGTTATTTTAGTACAAACTCTAGGAAAGATTGATCGGAAAGAATAGCTTTGAGGTGGTTTCGTACCCTACAAACAATTTCTATCTTTTGTTCTCCGCTAATAGGAACTCGGGAGTGATTCTTTATTGCACTATGAGGGATAATCATATGATCCAACTATGTTAGCATTGTTGAGAGATTGCACTAGTGAAAGTATGCACCCTAGGCCTCATTTTCCATCATTGCAATGCCGTTTGTGCTCCATTTTACTATTTACTACCTTGCTGTTTTTTCTATTGTTCGCACTACAAAAACTCATATCTACTATCCATACTACACTTTTATCACCATCTCTTCGCTGAACTAGTGCCCCTATACAATTTGCCATTGTATTGGGTGTGTTGGGGACACAAGAGATTTCTTGTATTTGATTGTAGGGTTGCTTAAGAGAGGCTGTCTTCATCCTACGCCTCCCACGGATTGATAAACCTTAGGTCAACCACTTGAGGGAAAATTGCTATTGTCCTACAAAACTCTGCGCTTGGAGGTCCAACATGAGTCTACAAGAATAAACTTGAGTAGTAAACATAAAACTTGCATGACATCATTTGTCCTACCCTCCCGGGGCAGTGGGGTCCATAAGGAAACTATGGGATATTAAGGCCTCCTTTTAATAGAGAACCGGAACAAAGCATTAACAGATAGTGAATACATGAACTCCTCAAACTACGGTCATCACCGGAAAGCAGCCCAATTACTGTCACCCTGGGGTTTACGAATCATAACACGTAGCAGGTGCATATGACTTGCAAGATCGGATCTAGAACATAGATATAATGGTGAAAACATATTAGATTCAGATCTAAAATCATGGCACTCGGACCTTAGTGACAAGCATTAAGCATAGAAAAGTCATAGCAACATCAATCTCAGAACATAGTGGATACTAGGGATCAAGCCCTAACAAAACTAACTCAATTACCTGATGAATCTCATCCAACCCCTCACCGTCCAACGAGCCTATGAAGGAATTACTCACTCCCGGTGGAGAGCATCATGGAATTAGTGATGAAGGAGGGTTGGCGATGACGAAGACCAAAGATTCCCCTCTCCGGAGCCCTGAACGGGCTCCAGATCTGGCCTCCCGATAAAGAACAAGAGGTGGCAGCGGCTCCGTATCGTGAAACACGATGAAACTTCCTCTCCTATTTTTTCTCCAAAAGTCGGATTTTATAGCGTGGGAATTAGGGTCAAAGGGGCCTTGAGGGCCCCACCACCCACCAGGGCGCGCCAGAGGGGGGTGGCGCGCTCGGTGTCTTGTGGGCAGCAAGGGCCCCCTCCAGTGTGTCTTGGTTCCAAAAATTATTATTTATTCCAAAATAATTCGCCAAAAAGTTTCGTCCAATTCCAAGAACTTTATTTTTGCACAAAAACAACACCATGGTAGTTCTGCTGAAGATAGCGTCAGTTCGAGTTAGTTTCATTCAAATCATGCAAAATAGAGTCCAAAATAAGAGCAAAAGTGTTAGGAAAAGTAGATGCAATGGGGACGTATCATATGTACACATTATAAGTGGAGGTGGCCGTCCATCGGCCGATGGCAGGGGGTTAGTGTCAGTATGGATTGTTGATTCGATGCCATTGTCCATGTCCTCGGCCTCCTTAGAGGCGTAGTCCAGCATGTCAGTTAAGTCTTCGATAGTGGCAACCAAGTGGGTGGTGGGTGGGACGCGAAATTCCCCGTGGCCTGCCTCAAGACCTTGCTGACCGCGGGCCGAGGGTAGGTCATATGTGATAGTCATCATTTGGATCCAATCTAGCACCTCATTTATCAGGGAGAGGCTGGTCGGATCAGCATGTAGGATCCCTTCGGAGTTGACCTCCAGCGTGATGGTGAGGAGAGGAGTGAATCCGGCCACGATCGATTCCTGGTCTTTGGATGCCGCACTGGCGTCGAGGAGGGTGAGCCCGTCTAGGTTTAACTCTGGGTCGTCAAGCAGCGGTCGCATCCGGGCCCAAAGCCTAGTGTGCGCAGATGGCCGGTCCAATGATCGAACCCAGGGGAATCCGGAAGCCGAGGATCTAGGGTTGTCGGGCATCTCGGACGAGGCTGAGAAGCCAGTGAATATCAGATTGCCCCGAGCATCAGCGACGTATTCCAAGTTGCCAAACCTGATACGATGCTCAGGGGCAAAGTTTTTGACCTGATCGAGATGACCAACCAATATGGCGTGCAAAATAATGCTACCAAATGCGAAAAGTTGACCGCGGGTAAAGATGTCCCCGGTATTGATGCCATATCCGATGATCAGACGAGTCATTAATCCTTCGGCGATCGGACAACAGAACTCTCAATGAAAGCACCAATGTCAGTGTCAAAATCGGCAGATCTCGGGTAAGGAGTCCCGAGCTGTGGATCTAGGATCGATGGGGAATAAGGGACGTAGGACACGATATTTACCCAGCTTCGGGCCCTCTCTAAGAGGTAAAACCCTATGTTGCTCGATTATATTGCTTGTGTATATGAGGATTACAGAGTCGATCTACCACAAGATCAGATGAACTAAACCCTAAGCTAGTAGGATGATGGATGTTCTCTGGCCTCTACGGACTAAACCCTCTGGTTTATATAGACACCAGGGGTACTATGGTTACACATAGTCGGTTACATCAAGGGAACAGGTAGGCCGAATCTTCCATCTTGACTTAGGGTACACACCAAGACACAAAAGGTCTCCTTTCCGGATACAGTACGACCCAACTGTCCGGCCCATGAGAGATAGGCTGGCAACCCAAGGACCCCCTTGTCCAGGACTCCCTCACTTGTGTCATCATTGTTCTTCTTTTCTTGGTGTGGTAGTTGAGATCTCAATAGAGGGTTGCCCACTTGGGTTTCCCATTCAACTCCACCCAACAATGGGCCAAAGTGAATGGTTGTTCTCAATTGATGGTACAAAGCACCCACCAATCCCATCTAACAAAGTTCCCACGTAAACGTAATGAAATGAAACAAGCAAGAATGATCATGACTAACGTGGAGCAAACAATACTTGAATGATATTGACCCCAATGCCACTTTGGATCATATTCACTGCTTGAGCATACGCACCGGCACCACAAAACTTCTTCATGGACTCTTCGATGGTGGTTCATCTACATTGAAGAGAGCTCTTACTATGATCGGTATGGACTGGGTGTGGTTCATGTAGTGGTTGTGTTCATGGAACCATGCATGTGTTTTTCAATATTTTGAGACCTTTTGCTCGGTTCCACATATATGATCCAATGCTCATGTTCAACCAAGCTCAACATAGCAAGATATATTCTTTGGTTGGGTATGCATTTCCTCTCTTCATCGCCCTTTTAGTTCCTTAGGATTGCTCAACATCAAACAAAGGTGAATTTGATGACCCATCTCCCAACTAGGAGGCTCTTTGTTGGAGCTGTGTCGAATATTTTATACAAGGTAGGTTACAATTGGACTTGGATTCAAACTGCGTGTAGATATGGTACGGAGACGTGTTCGAGTAGGACACTTATATCCTAGACCTCTTATATAATGTGGAGTAAACACATTATGCGACATTTGCCAACATAATAAGACAAACATGTAGGGGGAGCTGGCGCATGTGCCGGTGCCGGAGTGGATGATGTGCAGTATCATGATGGTGTCATGGGGAGAAGCGCCCTTAGTCATGCCCCTGGGGATTTAGCCTTGTTGGTGAACCTTGTTAACAAATATCGGTGTTATGTCTCATGTGATTGCTTGGTCCTCACATGATCGACTATGCGCCTCATATTAATCTAAAAAGTGCTATCCGAGCTAGGTTTGTTCGAGTCATTGTACATGTTGATCTGGAGGAAGGAACCAAAGAATACGTCGATCGGTTGTGCATCATCCGCGGAAGCAGACTTGGTTAAGTCGATCTGAGACAAAGCAGGGCGGTGATTGTGTGGATCTTATCTGGCAGAATATGTTCGGGCAATCAAGAAGCAAGATCTAGACGAGATCGGATGGCACAGATCGAAGAAGCGTGTGCATGGCAGAATAATAACAGGGTGTGTGGCGAGCTATGTTGGGGAACGTTGCATGAAAACAAAAAACAATCCTACGCCCATGCAAGATCTATCAAGGATATGCATAGCAACAAGAGGGGAGAGTGTGTCTGCGTACCCTCGTAGACCGTAAGTGGAAGCGTTTCACAACGCGGTTGATGTAGTCGAACTTTCTTTGCGCACCAACCAATCAAGTACCGAACGTACGGCACCTCCGAGTTCTACACACGTTCAGCTCGGTGACGTCCTCACCTTCTTGATCCAGCAATATGGGCGAAGTAGTGGATGAGTTCCAACTGCACGCTGGCATGGTGACGGTGATGGTGATGCTATCTCCGCAGGGCTTCGCCTAAGCTCTACGAAAATATGACCGAGGGACGAACTAGAGAGAGAGAGGGGTGCCACACACGGCTAGAGAATCATTGTGTGTGTTGCCCCTCTCCTTCCTCTCATATATATAGGTGGAGGGGAGGGGAGGAAGCCCCTACGGCACCCCAAGTAGACAGTGGCTGCCCTAAGGCGCCTGCCCCGACCGAATCCCCCCTTTCCATATTTGTATATGGGGGGAGGAAAGGGGAGTTGGCTGCCTTTGGGGCGCCTTCCCCTTCCTTCCCTCCCTCTTTGGTACATAGGAAAGGGGTGGAAGTGGCGCACCAGCCCCTTGTGGGCTGGTGTGCTTCTCCCCCTTTGGACCATAAGGCCCATACACTTGCCGGGAGTGTCCGGAACCCCTTTCGGTGCCCCGGTGACTACCCGGTGCACTCCAAAACTCTTTCGGTGTCCGAATACCACCATCCTATAGATCAATCTTTACCTATCAACCATTTTGAGACTCCTCGTCATGTATGTGATCTCATCCAGGACTCCGAACAACATTCGATCACCAAATCATATAACTCGTATAACACTATACCATCAACGAACATTAAGCGTGCGGACCCTACGGGTTTGAGAACTATGTAGACATGACCGAGACACCTCTCCAGTCAATAGCCAATAGTGGAACCTGGACGCCCATATTGGTTCCTACATATTCTACGAAGATCTTTATCGGTCAAACCGTTATGCCAACAATTACGTAATTTCCTTTGTCCATCGATATGTTACTTGCCCGAGATTTGATCGCGGTACCTCTATACCTAGTTCAATCTCGATACTGCCAAGTCTCTTTACTTGTTCCATAATACATCACCTCGTAACTAACTCCTTAGTAATTTGCTTGGAAGCTTATGATGTGTATTACCGAGAGGCCCCAGAAATACCTCTCCGATACTCGGAGTGACAAATCCTAATCTCGAGCTATGCCAACTCAACAAACACCTTCGGAGATACCTGTAGAGCATATTTATGATCACCCAATCATGTTGTGACGTTTTATGGCACACAAGGTATTCCTCCGGTATCTGGGAGTTAAATAATCTCATAGTCAAAGGAATATGTATTTCACATGAAGAAAGCAACAACAATAAACTGAACGATCATAATGCTAAGCTAATGGATGGGTCTTGTCCATCACACCATTCTCGTAATGTTGTGATCCCGCTATCAAATGACACCACATGTCCATGGTTAGGAAACTTTAACCACCTTTGATCAACGAGCTAGTCTAGTAGAGGCTTACTAGGGACACGATATTTGTTTATGTATTCACACATGTATTTAAGTTTACAATCAATACAATTCTAGCATGAATAATAAACCTTTATCATGACTAAGGAAATATAAAATAACAACTTTATTATTGCCTCTAGGGCATATTTCCTTCAGTCTCCCACTTGCACTAGAGTCAATTATCTAGTTCACATCGCCATGTGATTAACACCCATAGTTCACGTCGCCATGTGACCAATACCCAAAGAGATTACTAGAGTCAATAATCTAGTTCACATCACCATGTGATTAACACACAAAGAGTACTAAGGTGTGATCATGTTTTGCTTATGAGAGAAGTTTAGTCAATGGGTCTGCTACATTCAGATCCGTATGTATTTTGCAAATTTCTATGTCTACAATGCTCTGCATGGAGCTACACTAGCTAATTGCTCCCACTTTCAATATGTATCCAGATTGAGACTTAGAGTCATTCGGATCGGTGTCAAAGCTTGCATCGATGTAACCCTTTACGATGAATTCTTTATCACTTCCATAACCGAGAAACATTTCATTAGTCCTCTTACGTAACTAAGTATAATTTTGACCGTTGTTTAGTGATCTACTCCTGGATCACTATTTTACCCCCTTGTCAAACTCATGGCAAGGTACACAATAGGTCTGGTACACATCATGGCATACTTTATAGAACCTATGGCTGAGGCATAGGGAATGACTTTCATTCTCTCTCTATCTTCTGCCATGGTCGGGTTTTGAGACTTACTCAACTTCATACCTTTTAACATAGGTAAGAACCCTTTCTTCGACTGATCCATTTTGAACTTCTTCAAAACTTTGTCAAGGTATGTGCTTTGTGAAAGTCCTATTAAGCGTCTCGATCTATCTCTATAGATCTTGATGCCCAATACATAAGTAGCTTTACCGAGGTATTTTATTGAAAAATTCTTATTCAATTGTCCTTTTATGCTATCCAGAAATTCTATATCATTTCCAATCAACAATATATCATCCACATATAATATCAAAAATGCTACAAAGCTCCCACTCACTTTCTTGTAAATACAGTCTTCACCATAAGTCTGTATAAAACCATATGCTTTGATCACCTTATCAAAGCGTATATTCCAACTCCGAGATGCTTGCACCAGTCCATAGATGGATCGCTGGAGCTTGCACACTTTGTCAACACCTTTAGGATCGACAAAACCTTCTGGTTGCATCATATACAACTCTTCTTTAAAATATCCATTAAGGAATGCAGTTTTGACGTCCATTTGCCAGATTTCATAATCATAAACTGCGGCAAGTGCTAACATGATTCGGACAAACTTAAGCATCGCTACGCGTGAGCAAGTCTCATCGTAGTCAACTCCTTGAACTTGTCGAAAACCTTTTGCGACAAGTCGAGCTTTGTTGATAGTAACATTACCATCAGCGTCAGTCTTCTTCTTGAAGATCCATTTATTCTTTATGGCTTGCCGATCAGCGGGCAAATCCACCAAAGTCCACACTTTGTTCTCATACATGGATCCTATCTCGGATTTCATGGCCTCAAGCCATATGTCAGAATCTGGGCTCATCATAGCTTCTTCATAGTTCGTAGGTTTGCCTTGGTCTAATGATATGACTTCCAGTACAGGATCACCATACCAATCTGGTGCAGATCTTGTTCTGGTTGACCTTCGATATTCAGTAGCAACTTGATCTGAAGCTTCATGATCATTACCATTTGCTTCCTCTCTAGTTGATGTAGGCATCACGGGTACGGTTTTCTATGATGTACTACTTTCCAATTCGAGAGAAGGTACAATTACATCATCAAGTTCTACTTTCCTCTCACTCACTTCTTTCGAGAGAAACTCCTTCTCTAGAAAGGACTCATTCTTAGCAACAAAGATCTTGCCTTCGGATCTGTCATAGTAGGTGTACCCAATAGTTTCTTTAGGGTATCCTATGAAGACACACTTCTCCTCTTTGGGTTCAAGCTTATCAGGCTGAAGCCTTTTGACATAAGCGTCACATCCCCAAACTTTTAAGAAACGATAGCTTAGGTTTCTTTCCAAACCACAGTTCATACGGTGTCGTCTCAATGGATTTAGATGGTGCCCTATTTAAGGTGAATGCAGCTATCTCTAATGCATAATCCCAAAATGATAGTGGTAAATCGGTAAGAGACATCATAGAACGCACCATATCCGATAAAGTATGGTTATGACGTTGAGACACACCATTACGCTACGGTGTTCCAGGTGGCGTGAGTTGTGAAACAATTCCACATTGTTTTAAATGAAGGCCAAACTCATAACTCAAATATTCGCCTCCACGATCAGATCGTAGAAGTTTTTTTCTTGTTACGATGATTCTCCACTTCACTCTGAAATTCTTTGAAGTTTTCAAATGTTTCAGACTTGTGTTTCATCAAGTAGGTATACTCATACCTACTCAAATCATCTGTGAAGGTCAGAAAATAATGATACCTGCCGCATGCTTCAACACTCATCGACTGCATACATCGGTATGTATTATTTCCAATAAGTCATTAGCTCACTCCATTGTTCTGGAGAACGGAGTTTTAGTCATCTTGCCCATGAGGCATGGTTCGCAGGTATCCAATGATTCATAACCAAGTGATTCCAAAAGCCCATCTGCATGGAGTTTCTTTATGTGCTTTACTCCAATATGACCTAAACGGCAGTGCCACAAGTATGTTGCACTATGATTATCAACTTTGCTCTTTTGGCATCAATATTATGAATATGTGTATCACTACAATCGAGATTCAACAAACCATTCACATTGGGTGTATGACCATAGTAGGTTTTATTCATGTAAAAAGAACAACAATTATTCTCTAACTTAAATTGAAAGTGCGTTATATCAACTAGAGGGGGGGTGAATAGGCAATTTTTATGAATTCTTCACTAAGGAATTTGCCGGTGAGGAAATTCCTTAGCGAAGAACTACTTGCAGCGGAATAAGTACTCAGAAGTAAGCATAACAGGATATAGACATAGTCATCATGATGAAATAAAGACAAGCTCAGAGTACAGAAAGCGTAAGCACAGGATAACACAAGATGAAGACAAACAGACTGAAGAAATTGAACTGAGGAAATTGAGAAAGTCTTCAGTCAAGGTCTTCAAACACAGATATGAACAATCACACAACACAATAATGAGGAAATGAAAGAGTTGAGGAAATAGAACCAGTTAGGTTGGTGAAGACAATGATTTGGTAGACCAGTTCCAACTGCTATCTCAGTTGTACGTCTGGTTGGAGCAGCTGAGTATTTAAACTCGAGGACACACAGTCCCAGACACCCAGTCGCTGAGCACGCAGCTCAGGACACCAAGTCCTCACTGTATTCTCCTTGAACTAAGGTCACACAGACCTCGTCCAATCACTCGTGGTAAGTCTTCAGGCGACTTCCAAACCTTCACAGACTTCGGTCACTCGGCGATCCACAATTCCTCTTGGATGCTCTAGACCATGACGCCTAACCGTCTGGAAGAAGCACAGTCTTCAAAGGTAACAAGCGTCGGATCCACGTAGGATCAATCTCTTCAGTGATGCTCAATCACTTTGGGGTTTGTAGGTGTTTGGGTTTGGGTTTTTCCTCACTCGATGATTTTCGCTCAAAGTCCTCGGAGGATGGGTTGCTCTCAAATGACAAGTGTCAAGTTCTCTCGGAGCAGCCAACCAGCTAGTGGTTGTAGGGGGCGGCTATTTATAGCCTAGGGAGCAGCCCGACATGATAAGACATAAATGCCCTTGTCCGATATGACCGTTAGGTGGATAAGATATTTTGGGACAGCTGGCGCGCAGCACAGCAACGGTTGGAAATTTGACTCTCAAATTCCTTAGAGCTATCATCTTCCTCACTGTGTAGGCAATCCGCACTGGCGAATTCCTAACTCCTCAGTCAGAACAAATTCCTCAGCAAACAGAAGAACTTCGTCTCTGTCACTGAAGAAATTGACTGAACTGTATGAGATTTCCAAAGGCTTCACTCAAAGGGATTGGTAGGTATAGGATTTTGAGTTGAGTTGAGCATCACATGGAAATTTTTCCTTAGTATTTCCTCGACCCCCTTTAACAGTACGGTTTTTCCTATGACTCAAGAAAGAGAAAAACAAAACTATGAAAACGAAAGTCTTCAAGCTTCATATTCCTCGCATGAATATCAAGTCTTCACGGACACACCAATTTCTTCACTTTCAAAGTCTTCAGGAATACCAAAATCTTCAGTCGAAGATATTCATTTTTAGGGGTCGACTTTCTCTATAAATATCAAACTCCTCATAGACTTATAGACCTGTGTACACTCACAAACGCATTAGTCCCTTAACCTATAAGTCTTCAATACACCAAAATCACTAAGGGGCACTAGATGCACTTACAATCTCCCCCTTTTTGGTGATTGATGACAATATAGGTTAAGTTTTCAACGGGGATAAACATATGAAGTGTAAGCACTGATATAACTGATATTGAGGAATTTGATTGCAAGATATAGAAGAACTCCCCCTGAAGATGTGCATAGTGAGGAATTTGCTTTTGAAGCAATGCACACTTTAAGAGTTAAATCATGGAGATCTCCCCATATATCTTGTAATTCATATACGCATTTGACATATAATATGAAGAATTTGAAATGCATGATGAGATATGGTGCCTGATGAAATTCAGCACGCGTGCAATAATATTAATGAGGAACAAGCATGCAGAATAACGCATCAAGAGTATCAGAGCACAGTGCATCAAAAGTATCAGAGCACCATCAGGTTTAAGTTTACAACTCGATCCAATAAAGTTTCAGAAGAACGAGAGTTGTAACTTAGCAAAAACGCCCATATAATAGACCCGCTTGAAGACTAACTCAAATTTCTCCCCCTTTGTCATCGAATGACCAAAAGGATCGAAACTGAGGACTAACGCCCCCGAAGAATATCAAGTTGATGGAGGAGCGTCAGTGTTGTCGGGGTCGGTTGTCGTAGTAGGGCCTGCCGCAGTGTCATCCAAGTCTTCATTTTCATCAGTGTCGCGCGATGAAGAATAGGAGCTGGCCACCAAGGAAGGAACCTTGACCTTCTTGAATTTCTTCGGTGGAGGTGTAGACCAGTCAAATTCTTCCTTGAGACCCATATTCTTCAGATCTGCAGCGTTGTAGACATGAGATAGAACAGCCCAGGTACGATTGAAGGTTTCATGGAGGTAGTATTGGTTTTTCTTCACTGCATTGTGTGTTGATGTCATGTTGTGAAGAATTGAACCAAACTGACGCTTGACCCATTTATGATTGCGATCAACCTTCTGATGAAGACTGAGGAGTAACTCACGAACAGTCATCACCCTGGGTGTTGTGGCTTGAGGATTTTGCTTAGCGGCAGAATCATGTGTGGTAGAGTCATCATTGGTGGAGTAGGATGCAGCCTTGCGGAATTGTCCATCCAATGGACGAATGCCTTCATCTATCACAACAGTTGCCATGCCTTTGTCATCAGCTAAGGAATATGTCCGTTTGAGGACTTCAATTGGAGGCAAGTAGCTGCCATGGTTCAGAGTATTAGCCTTGTAATTGAGTGAAGACCTTGTCCTGATGAATTTCATAATCCATGGTGCATAAGGCTTCAGCTCAAATGGTGACATAGCAATATTCACCAGAGTCCTTATGAAGAAATCATGGAAGTTCACGGGAATGCCATGAATGATGTTGAAAAGCATATTCTTCATGATGCCAACGACTTATTCATCATTTGAGTCGTGGCCTTTGATAGGACTCATTGTCTTCGTCAGAATGCGATAGACAGTCCGAGGCACATAGAGTAATTCCTTGACGAGGAATTTGGTTCGAGGAGTCTGTCCTGGTTTCAAAGGCTTCATCAGCACTTGCATGTAATGATTTGAAAGCTCAGGTTCACTATAGACGCAACGTGCACCGTCAAGGGGAGGACTAAGTGGTAAGACACGAAGCAATTCAGTAGCTGGTGCCTTGTAGTGAGTATTTTCAGACATCCAGTCTAGCACCCATGAATTCACATCTTCAGAATTTCCTGTAATGTGCAGCGTCGTGAAGAATTGAAGAATGAGTTCTTCATTCCAATCACAGATGTCAGTGCAGAAATTTAGCAATCCAGCATCATGAAGAACATTGAGGACTGGCTCGAAGCACGGCAGAGATTCCATGTCCACATGAGGAATATGTTCATGATCAAAGACTTTGTCTTTGTTGAACAGTACTGAGGAATAGAAATTTGCTTGACTGGCAGTCCAGAAACGCCTCTTCCTTATGCGAGCAGAATCATAGGGATTGTAATCTGTGAAGAACACATGTTCACTGAAGAAATCTTCAGCCTTGAACTTTTGCTTCTTTGAGAATGGATCCTTTGCCTTGGGCACTGGTGTGTCAGTGAGTTGCATCACAACCTCAGGAATCGCAATCTTAGGTTCTTCAAGCTGAGGAATTTCTGGTTCCTCTCCAGTGGCAGTCTGCGTGTTCAAAGGATCAGCAACAGCAGTTTCTTCAGCACTAGCGGCTGGAATGTCTTCATGCACAGAGGAGGTGGGATGAGTCTCTTCAGAGCCCATTTGAACGGTTGGTGCAGGGGACTGAGGTATTTGTTGAATCGGAGTGAAGAGTGGAGAATTGGGGTGCTGACTTTCCCAAAAGTCATCATTCATCACGGGCGTTGTACAGCCAATGTCCACGTCTTCATCTTCATTTTCTTCAATGCCAGCCTCTTCAGCTGTGAACTGAGGCAGTGGCGAGGAAGCAACAGTCGTTGAAAGGGATTGCATCCACTTCAATTTCTTCATCAATCTGCTCTGACGAAGCAGCAGAATGATTTTCTTCATCAGATCCACTGGGGATCACATATTCTTCACCAAAAGGAACAAGGTCCTTTGATGGCATGGTGGAAATCGGAACAGCATCAATTGGATTTTCAAGTGAGCTGGTCATAGGCTTCATCTTCTTTGGAGCTGAAGATTCTGAAGCACTTGATGCTTTCCTTTTCTTCACTGCAGCTCGCTCTGCAGCCTTGGTCTTCCTCACATCTGATGCAGATGGAAGGGTAGGAGTTGGTGTAGGCGCAGGAGGAGCTGTGGAGTCTTGTTGAATTTCCTCAGGCGCAACTGATGCAGTTGCCCTGACATCTTCAGTTTCTTCAGGCGCACCACTAGTGGATGTCCTGGCAATGTCTTCAGCGGCTGGAATGGAATCATCAGCCCTGGAACTAGCATTTTCATCAGCATCCTAAAAGTCATCAGCGGTGCTGGCATGTTCTTTAGTTGGCTGAGCAGATGCTTCAGCTTGAGGAATATCTTGTTGCAATGGGGCTGCAACATGGGTGAACTTCTCACTCAGTTTCACAAACCTGACTTTGGCTCCTTGCCAATCAGCATAGTAAGCATTGAAATCATCGTTGAGGGCTTTGATTTCAGCTTGGATCTTGAGGAGTTCATCAGTTGTCATATTGACAACGTATTTCTTCAGGAACTTCTCCTTTCTGAACTGAGCCTTCTTGATCTGCCTGGCCTTCTCAAATTTCCATTTCTCTTCAGTGATGAAATGGGTCAGCATGTGACTTTGACCAGGAGTCAGATTGAAATCAGGCATAGGAGTATTTGGATCCTTGTGCCAGAGATCAATGTAATCAAGGATCGCCCGTGGATCCAAAAGCAGTGGCACATTTGTGCCTTTGGCTCTAGCGGCCCTTTCTTGTCGGTCTCTGATGATTTCTGCAAGTTCATCATCATCAGCTTCATCGTCAGATGGCACTTGGAAGGCAACCTGTTTCTTCTTCGGACTTGGCCGGACCTCGACCAGTCGTTGCCTTTGTCTTCAGCAGAGTGGGGCATGATGAAGATTTTGGTGCAGCTAAGGAACTTGCTGAGGCACCAGAGGCAATAGAGATGCATGTTGTCCTTTGGCATGTGGCCAGATGTACAGGTGTTGAGGACCTTGCAGGAGCAGCTGAGGACTTTGGAGGAGGAGCAGAGGACTTTGGAGGAGCAGGAGCAGCATGAGGGACTGGCCATGAGGGCTTTGAAGATTCTGGCCGTGAGGGCATTGCTGAGGAACTTGGCCGTGAGGGCATAGTTGGTAAAGCACTTGGCTTGTGAGCGGGCTTCTTTGCCATTGATTTTCTAGGCTTGACAGAGGCCTGAGTGGCAGTAGCAGCAGCAGAGTCTTCATTGAATTTCCTCACTGCTTCTTTGGCATGTCTTGCCAACTTGGCTTGGCATTTGGCCCATTCTTCAGGAAAATCCTCAACCACGCTTGATGCTGGTGGGGTCAGCTACTTGGCCAGGTGCCAATGGAGCTCTTGGGCATGGAGGATTAAGTGCGAATTTCTTCATATACTTTGGAGTTACATATCTGTACTCCCTCCATTCTCTTCCCCATCTCCTTTCAATCTTCTGTATGCGCACCTTGCACTGATTTTTATTTTCCTTTCCAAACTTAGCCTCATCAGGTGTGCAATAGTCAGCATAGATGGCCTCAGGTATTTCAAAAGCAGTCATGACCTCAGGCTTCTTTCCTCCTTTCTGCGGCTTCTCACCGTCAGCCATATTCTTTAGATGGGGAATTTGAACAATCGAATTTTCTGGAGAAGTGTGCAACTTTTCTTCAAGGAACGCCTGAATGAAGAACACGATGAACTGTGAAGTAGAACAGTGAAGTTTGTCGGTGTAGATCTTCCACGCCCTAACTCGGCAGAGGAAGACAGCTACGGCGGCGGCGGAGTGAAGATTTCCACGGTCGCCGCGAGTACGACGGCAATGAGGTCGAGGTAGTGAAGCTCTTCCTCACCAGCGACGATGGAGTAGCGGCGGCGCTAGGGTTTGAGAAGCTCAAGCGAGAGAGAGAGGTCGAGCGGAGTAAAGGAAGTGAGGAAGGGGTGAGGGGGTATTTATAGTCGCAGTGAAAAACTGTTTGCCCGAAGATTTAGGACGAACGTGCCCCTGACCCTTCTCATTCGCTTGACATGTGTCACCCACGTACTGAGAAGTGGAGATCGTGTTAGATCGTGGGTGAATAGATAAGTCTATCGTGGGATACGTGACGGTTTGAGCGGTAAAACCTAAAATTTGGATAAGATTAGTTTCAAAGTTCCGTTCGCAAATTCTTCAGCTGACAAGGACACAGTGAAGATTTTGAACGAGTTTCAAATAGAACGCACATGAAGAATTTGTGAATAGATTGGGTTGAGTATAGCATAGAGGGGGAAGGGTCCGATCACATTCACTTAGCAGAAAATGCAACTTGAAGAAATAGCCATAAGTGAATGCTGTAGAGGACA
>NC_041389.1:587245668-587285858 GCF_002162155.2 Triticum dicoccoides
GTAGGAAAATTGCCCGTGCGTTGCAACGGGAGAAAAAAAATCACACACCCATGCTCTGTGCTTCACAATTGACTAAAAATATCATACACGTGATGCTTATTTTGAGTTACCGACACCATACAATAAAAATATGGTATGCTTCGTCCGACGACCAGGCATGCATACTTTTGTCGTGTGTGCTAACCGTGAAGTACTTGTCATGTAGATGTTCTAACTTTCTGTTCTATTGTGTACATCTTTTTTGCAACTGGGTTGAATCTTTAGTTCTTTTGTTTTGTTGATTGGCTTCACGTTGCTCTTTTAGTTTTTCCGGTTTTTCTTCATGGCCATCCATGCCTAATGCTCTCTATCTCGTTTACTTCTTTGTTCCCTAGCATTCATGACTGGAGATTGCAACCCAAATTGCTTGCCTTCATGAGAGTTTTCTATGATTTACTCCCTCCATTCCAAAATATAAGTATTTGTAGAGATTTCACTATAGACTACATACAGAGCAAAATGAGTGAATGTATACTCTAAAAGGCGTCTATATACATGTGAATGTAGTCTCTATAGTGGAATTTCTAAAAAGACTTATATTTAGGAACGGAGGGAGTAGAAATCTATTGTCGATGAAACAAAGAAATAGATTAGATTCTGCATCATAAATAGAACATACATAGCTACTCATAAATTAATCTCATGAGCCTGCAGATAAGCATCAAATATGCGTTGTTTGTACAGTAATGTTTTACTTCTTCCCGGCAACCCCTTTTTAAATTGTGCAACTATTTTGGCTACCAGTTTAAGTTTATATTAGCCAACTATGATATTCTATCTAAATCCTTTTAGGTGATTATCACTACGTAAAGTTATTGTTATCCTATATAGAATTATTAATGTCTTCAAATCATGATAGTAGGGTATAACAACTTCTGTAATTACCTTTGTTTAATAAAGTAAGCTAGTTCACCAAAGTAGGTTACTTTTGTTTACTATATTTTTTTGTTTAAATAATAATATTTTTGTACTATGGTATCCCTAAATATGGTTTCCGATAAGCATGGGTGAGTTAATTAATGATGACGTATGTATTGCTAGCGTCCTACAATTTAGGAACCAAAAAAAATGTTAGGATGTTGTAGATCAAATCGTCGTTGCCTAGTGAAAAAAGCATACCACATCGCCAGATTAATTATTGTACTACCATCAAACAATATTTTTTTATGCATGTAACACTTTCAAAGTAATTTTACCTTGATACAATTGTTGGTTTTCCTCCATAGCATTAATGTTTGGGCCCGAAGTATGTATAAGGTGGTTGCCAAGTCCCTCCATACCAACATGTCCATCTTTAAGGATGTCAGGCATGGATTCATTTTTCTGATCCCGAACGATAGCTTCATTGAGATCAACTAAAGCCTATATTGGCATGACACGTACATGTCGTTTTGACGTCAATGGCTTATTATGCACTTGTATGAACCGGGATCAAGTGGAGAAAATTTATTTTATATTTACTTTACTGAATGTGTAAGCACATATGTTTTCGTCGTGTGTGCCTTAACCTCTGTATATATGTTAGTCCAATATATTGTCTGATCCTTATTCATGTATGTATGGTGTTTGTTTATTTTCAGTTTTTGCGCCCTAGCAGCTAGTCAGAGTGAGGGACATACACATAGTCTAATTCAATTTTTTTGATATGAGTCAAATTCAACTTTAAAACAGAAAGGCAATGTGTGCGTGGTTCAGAGAACAAAGACGCACACACTAACACGCCCAAGTGATGGACTCGAAGATTTTTATCGGTGCATGAAGGATTCAAAGTCTTAATCTCGTAAAAAAAGTCCAAACTATTAAAAACAGAAACTGTGAACCTGCATGCACGCTAGTATAAAAAAAACTGTCTAAAAAAAGATAGCCACACACGTCGGCTGGTCTAGAAGAAACCAGCAGCCGCATCGCTAGCGCTCCTCCGCAGAATCTTATCTCCTCAGTTTTTCTTCGCTGCGCTAGTTATTCACATGCCGACCTCCCCTGGGACACGACGCCGCTGCCGCTTGCACCCACCGCCGCGGTGCACGCCACCGAATCTCGCCGCTCCCCCGGATCCCTTCACCACCCCGGCCATGGGGGCTGGCTCCCCCGCCTAGAATCCCCGCTCCCCCGGCCATGGCGCGCGCTACACACCCGCGCAACCACCGGGAATCCCATGATGGGCTCCTCTGCAGAGGAGCTAGCTCCGCACCGTGCGCTCCAGCACCGACGCTTGTGCCGTTCAACAGCGACGGCGGCCATGGCCATGCTCACTCATGCTCCAACGCCGGCCGTCCTCGCGCAAGTCCCTTTTCCTCTGTATCTTCAGATCCCATCCCACCACCCGAGCGCCTCCTCGCGCCCTCGTTGACGATCTGCAGACTGCAGTAGCAGCAGCAGGACCCCCGCCGGTGAGCTACCTCCTCCCTCCTTCCTCCTCCCTCATCCCCTTCTACCACCGGTGTACTACCTCTCCTCACACTCTCTCTTACCTCTCGAAAAGGAAGCAGCAGCTCCACCGCACAACAACGGCGCTGCGGGTGTCACTCTCGAGCGCCAGTTCACGGTCCCAGCGCCCATCTACCTGTGCAGCGCGGCCGCTAACTTGGGCAGCTCGATGAGGAACGCCGGCGGCGCCCGGGTGCCCTCGTGGATGGCCAGGCTCAGCCGGCAGCGGCGGTGCCTGAAGAGCGTCACCGCCGGTGCGTGGTCCGCGAGGAGGGCCCTGCTGCCGCTGTGTTGCCCGAGCAGCGCGCCCATCATGAGCGCCAAGACAGCTCGCCCCATTCCTGGGCTCGGGCGGCGCGGACGCCCGCCGCGACGCATCACCCGTTCCTTGGCTCCTGCGGCGTGGACGCCGGCGGCAAGCGGCGACGCGTGCCCGGCGGTGGAGAGCGCAAATGGATAAGCGGCGGTGGTTCCTGGTGGTGAATCAGTTTAATTAAGTATCGCGGGGTAGATTTCTAACTAATCGAGGGTTTTGTTGCAAAAATGAAGCGTTTCCTCAGGTTAAAATAGGACTGCGGGTTGATTTCTTAGAAACAGAGGGGCTTTTATGCAAAATCGCTAGCGAAGATTTTGCAAAGTTGAGGAATTTGAAAAACTGAAGAATTTCAAAACTGAGGAATTTCAAAAAATGAAGATTTTCAACTTTGGTGGTGGCGTGACCCACCGTATAAGAATGATGATTTCAGACACCGCGTATAATTGTCGTAGGGTTTTGAGAATCAAATTCTTCATTAATTTCTTCACACTTAGAGTGTTATTCTTTATTGATTGAAGAAAAACGTTTCTTCACGTGTTGCACATCTAAGTCATCAATTTTGCGTAAGTGTTAGGATGTGTGTTCTTTTCAAAGAACATTCAAAGATTCTAAGATATTTAGCTCACACCGTAACTTGCTAAATCTCTTCTCATCCAAGGGCTTTGTGAAGATATCAGCCAGCTGTTCTTCAGTCTTCACGTGCTCGATGGAGATGTCGTCCTTCAACACATGATCACGAAGAAAATGATGACGAATATGAATATGCTTTGTCTTCGAGTGCTGAACTGGGTTGTGAACAATCTTGATGGCACTCTCATTGTCACAGAGGAGAGGCACATTCTTCACGTTGACGCCATAGTCCTTGAGCGTTTGTTTCATCCATAGCAGTTGAGCACAGCAAGAACCAGCAGCAATGTATTCAACTTCAGCAGTAGACAGTAATACGCAGTTCTGTTTCTTCGAGGACCCAGACCAAAGATCGTCCGAGAAAATGACAAGTACCAGATGTTGACTTGCGATCCACACGATCACCAGCATAGTCAGAGTCAAAATATCCAATGAGATCAAAAGTAGAGCCCTCGGGGTACCATAATCCTAGTGTTGGTGTATGAGCTAGATATCGAAGAATATGCTTCACAGCCTTATGGTGTGATTCCTTTGGTGCAGCTTGAAATCGGGCACACATGCAAACACTAAGTATTATATCTGGCCTAGATGCACATAAGTACAATAAAGAACCAATCATGGAGCGGTATACCTTGTGATCAAAGTCAATACCATTTTCATCAGTGCATAGATGGCAATTTGTGGGCATAGGAATTTTGACGCATTTGCAATCTTGCATACCGAATTTCCTCAGAACATCCTTGAGGTATTTCTCTTGAGATATGAATATGCCATTGTGCTGTTGACGAATTTGAAGACCTAAGAAGAATTTCAACTCTTCCATCATAAACATTTGATATTCTTCACTCATCATATAGGCAAATTCATCACTATAACATTGGTCAGTACAGCCAAAGATAATATCATCAATGTATGTTTGGCACACAAACAGTTCACCGTCATAAGATTTAGTAAAGAGAGTAGGTCGAGTGAACCGGGTGTGAAGCCATTCTTCATGAAGAATTTCTTCAAAGTATCATACCACGCCCGAGGGGCTTGCTTGAGGCCATACAGGGCCTTGTTGAGTCTAAAGACTTTGTCATGATTCTTTGGATCTTCAAAACCTGGGGGTTGAGCAACATATACTTCTTCCTCAAGCTTACCATTGAGAAATGCACTTTTCACATCCATTTGTTGTAAGATAATATTATGATGGTTAGCATAAGCAAGTAATATGCGAATAGCCTCAAGTCTAGCAACAGGTGCGAAAGTTTCATCCAAATCAATTCCTTCAACCTGTGTGTAGTCTTGAGCTACAAGTCGTGCCTTATTCCTCACCACAAGGCCATTTTCATCTTGCTTGTTGCGGTAGATCCACTTTGTGCCAATGATATTATGCTTGCGAGGATCTGGACGTTTGATCAGTTCCCGGACATTGTTGAGCTCGAACTGATGTAATTCTTCTTGCATAGCCTGAATCCACTTAGGCTTCAGAAATGCTTCATCTACCTTAGTGGGCTCTGTGATAGAGATAAAAGCATAGTGCCCACAAAAGTTAGATAAATGTGAAGCTTTTGAGCGTGTGAGAGGACCTGGCGCTCGAATGTCATCGATGATCTTTTCGACTTGCACTTCTTTTGCAATGCGGGGATGAGCTGGTTGATGTTGAGGAATTTGATCAGCATTTTCTTCAGCACCATTTTCTTCAGTATTTTCATCAGGTGCACCAGCTCGATTTCCTTCACGTTCTGGAATGAATTTTTCAGTAGATTCTTCGGTAGGAATAACATCCTCAGTAGCCTTGAACTTGATAGAATTCTCAGGTGCTGATTCATCTATCACAGAAGGTAGGTGCTCTCTTTGTGAGCCATTAGTTTCATTGAACCGCACATCTACAGTTTCAACAACCTTGTGAAGAACGTTGTTGAAAACTCTGTAGGTGTGCGAGTCCTTTCCGTAACCAAGCATAAAACCTTCATGTGCTTTCGGTGCAAATTTAGAATTGTGATGAGGATCTCTAATCCAACATTTAGCACCGAAGACTTTGAAATAACTCACATTAGGTTTCTTCTCAGTGAGGAGTTCATAGGCAGTCTTCTTGAAGAATTTGTGAAGATATACCCGATTGATGACGTGACACGCAGTATCAATTGCCTCAATCCAAAAACGACGAGGTGTCTTGTATTCATCAAGCATAGTGCGAGCCATTTCAGCAAGGGTTCTGTTCTTGCGCTCCATGACGCCATTCTGCTGAGGAGTGTAAGGAGCAGATAACTCATGAGTAATACCAAGTTCATCAAGATAGCCATCAAGACCGGTATTCTTGAACTCAGTCCCATTGTCAGTTCTGATGTGCTTGCTCTTCACACCAAAGTTGGTTGAAGCCCTCGAGGAAAATCGTTTGAAGATTTCCTGCACTTCATGTTTGTAAGTAGCAATGTGTACCCAGTGTAACGAGAATAGTCATCAACAATAACAAAGCCATATAGGGATGCATCATTTGAAACAGCAGAATAATGATTAGGTCCAAAGAGATCCATGTAAAGCAATTCAAATGGACGAGTAGTGGTCATGATAGTCTTTGCTGGATGCTTGGCCTTTGTCATCTTTCCAGCTTCACAAGCTCCGCATAAGTGATCCTTGAGGAATTTGACATTCGCAATGCCAATGACATGCTTCTTCTTCGCAAGCGTGTTCAGATTTCTCATGCCAGCGTGACCAAGTCGTCGATGCCATGGCCAGCCTTCTAAAGCTTTTGCCAGTAAGCACATGGCTGGTTGTGGTCAGTAGAGAAATCAACAATATACAGATCTCCTCTCCTAAAGCCTTCGAAGACTTTGGAATGGTCAGCTTCCATGATCACAACACATCAATATCTTCCAAAGACAACAACCATATCGAGATCACAAAGCATTGAGACAGACATGAGGTTGTATCCTAAGGACTCGACAAGCATGACTTTGTCCATGTGTCGATCCTTTGAGATCGCAACCTTACCTAGACCCAATACCTGACTTTTGCCTTTGTCAGCGAAGATGATGTGCTTCAGGGTGTTAAGGGAGCATCCATCAATAGGTTCGTGTCACCAGTCATGTGATTTGTACATCCACTATCGAGGACCCACTCGTTTGCTTTGGGCTGATCATCCTGCAGATGAATTAGTGCATCTTACGAACTCATATACTTCCTCAGTGAAGAATATGACATCAAATTCATCAGTTCAATTTCATCAAGCAATAGCACAGATAAGCAGTGTGAGGACGTGTGAAATGAAAGTACGTTTCATCATGATTTGCCTGCGTCCTTTCAGGCATTTTTGTCAGGCCCCCAGCAAATTCATCAGACGTTAAAGCACGTCTGGAGACCTGACCCTGCGGAAGAAGTTAGTTTTTTCTTCACCACCCACATCTGAAGGGGTGGCAAAGAGTTCATCACTCTGCAAGCACCATATGAGAATGGTGGCATAGAAGCCAATCCATTTCGTTTCACATAAGAGGGGTTAGGGTAAGCATATGAATAAGTAGAGAAATTCTTCGAGGACTTATGAACATAATGATTTGAAGAATAATGCGCATATTCATAGCCCTTAGCTCTACCCTGCAAAACAGAAGGGTTAGCACGATGATGTTCATATGAGGACTTTGATCCACTTGAGGAATTTGATCCATGTGAAGAATTAGGTCCATATGAAGAATTGGATCTGGGGTTCCCGTTCTTCACTTGTGGTGTCATGAGGACATTCACCTGAAGACTTTCAACATAATTTTTGGGGACCCAGATTTTCTTCATAGGGGAACCGTTCCTACAGTTAGTGCCAACATATCTAGCAAATACTTCACCATTCTGATTTGAACAGTTTATAGTTGGAGTCAAATGACTCATCAGAAGAATGAGAAGATTCACATGTAAAGCCAGATAAGTTAGATGGATCAACTGGAGGTCCCTTTGCAGCAACCCATGAGGTTTTGGGGTACTGCTCAGGCTTCCAATATGTTCTATCAGCATTGAGTTTTCTCTCAAAGGCAATACCCTCTTTCCTAGGGTTTCTGTTGAGGATCTGCTTTTTGAGCACATCACAAAGAATCTGATGCCCTTTGAGGCTTTTGTACATGCCTGTCGTGTACAATTCCTTCAGCCCTACATCGTCAGTAGTACTAGCAATGTCCTCAGATGAGGAATTAGTGATAGCAGAGGCAGATGAAGAATTTGTAACAGTTGAAGCATTTGAACATTCAGGTGAAGAATTAGCAGATTCACGTTCAATGCACTTTAAGCATGGAGGAACAAATTCCTCTTGAGTAGCGCTGATTTGTTGAGCAAGTAATGAATCACGATCCTTCTGAAGATCTTCATAACTCACTCTTAGCTTCTCAAAATCTTGCTTTCTTTGAAGAAGTTCAAGAGAAAGTTTCTCGTGATCAGATAAGAGAGCGTTATGATGACCTTGAAGCTCGTCAAACTTGGAATGGAGTCCCTGAAGACTTTCAGCCAAGGCTTTTGACTGATCCATTTCTTCACCCAACATATCATCGCTCTTATTTAGCATGTAATGAATTTTTTCCAAAGCTCTTTGTTGTTTAGTGGCAAGGGAAACAAGTTTATCATAGCTGGGTCCAAATTCATCGCCAGATTCATCATCACTAGACTCGGATAGGTAGCATTCGGTTACCTTAGCACTGTTTGCCATAAGGCAGGGGTGGGACGATGATGATTCTGGTTCGAATGTCATCTCTTTGAGAGATTCCTTATAATCCTCAAACCAAGGATCATGACGAGTTAGATGTCCATCATAGACCTCAGAAAGACGGTCCCAGATTAGCTTCGCGTGATTGAGATGCATGACGTTCCTGAACTGGTTTCGGGACAGACTTGAGCAGATGACATCCTTTGTTGTGAGGTTGAGTAGAGTGTACTTGCGAATGTCATCAGCTTCAGCCATCTTGCATAGATCGGTAAGACCGATCTCGGTGATGGTCCACAGTTCACTGTCCATAGCCATGAGTCGCGTTTTCATCATGGCCTTCCACCGAGGATATGTTGGGGAACATAGCAGAAATTCAAAATTTTCCTACGTGTCACCAAGATCTATCTATGGAGAGACTAGCAACGAGGGGAAGGAGAGTGCATCTACATACCCTTGTAGATCGCTAAGCGGAAGCGTTCAAGTGAACGGGGTTGATGGAGTCGTACTCGTCGTGATTCAGATCACCGATGATCCTAGTGCCGAACGGACAGCACCTCCGCGTTCAACACACGTACAGCTCGACGATGTCTCCCACGCCTTGATCCAGCAAGGAGAGAGGGAGAGGTTGAGGAAGACTCCATCCAGCAGCAGCACAACGGCGTGATGGTGATGGAGGAGCGTGGCAATCCTGCAGGGCTTCGCCAAGCACCTACGGGAGAGGAGGAGGTGTCACGGGAGGGAGGGAGGCGCCAAGGGCTCAGGTATGGATGCCCTCCCTCCCCTCCACTATATATAGGGGCAGGGGAGAGGGGGGAGGCGCAGCCTTGCCCCTTCCTCCAAGGAAGGGGTGCGGCTAAGAGGGGGGAGGAGTCCATCCTCCCCAAGGCACCTCGGAGGTGCCTTCCCCCTTTAGGACTCTCCCCTTTTTCCTATATCTTGGCGCATGGGCCTCTAGGGGCTGGTGCCCTTGGCCTATGTAGGCCAAGGCGCACCCCCTACAGCCCATGTGGCCCCCCGGGGCAGGTGGCCCCACCCGGTGGGCCCCCGGGACCCTTCCGGTGGTCCCGGTACAATACCGATGACCCCGAAACTTGTCCCGATGGTCGAAACAGGACTTCCTATATATAAATCTTTACCTCCGGACCATTCCGGAACTCCTCGTGACGTCCGGGATCTCATCCGGGACTCCGAACAACATTCGGTAACCACATAATAACTTCCTTTATAACCCTAGCGTCATCGAACCTTAAGTGTGTAGACCCTACGGGTTCGGGAGACATGTAGTCATGACCGAGATGTTCTCCGGTCAATAACCAACAGCGGGATCTGGATACCCATGTTGGCTCCCACATGTTCCATGATGATCTCATCGGATGAACCACGATGTCAAGGACTCAATCAATCCCGTATACAATTCCCTTTGTCTAGCGGTATGGTACTTGCCCGAGATTCGATCGTCGGTATACCGATACCTTGTTCAATCTCGTTACCGGCAAGTCTCTTTACTCGTTCCTTAACACATCATCCCGTGATCAACCCTTGGTCACATTGTGCACATTATGATGATGTCCTACCGAGTGGGCCCAGAGATACCTCTCCGTTTACACGGAGTGACAAAATCCCAATCTCGATTCGTGCCAACCCAACAGACACTTTCAGAGATACCCGTAGTGTACCTTTATAGCCACCCAGTTACTTTGTGACGTTTGGCACACCCAAAGCACTCCTACGGTATCCGGGAGTTGCACAATCTCATGGTCTAAGGAAATGATACTTGACATTAGAAAAGCTTTAGCATACGAACTACATGATCTTGTGCTAGGCTTAGGATTGGGTCTTGTCCATCACATCATTCTCCTAATGATGTGATCCTGTTATCAACGACATCCAATGTCCATGGTCAGGAAACCGTAACCATCTATTGATTAACGAGCTAGTCAACTAGAGGCTTACTAGGGACATGGTGTTGTCTATGTATCCACACATGTATCTGAGTTTCCTATCAATACAATTCTAGCATGGATAATAAATGATTATCATGAACAAGGAAATATAATAATAATCAATTTATTATTGCCTCTAGGGCATATTTCCAACAGTCTCCCACTTGCACTAGAGTCAATAATCTAGTTCACATCGATATGTGATTAACACTCAAGGTCACATCCCCATGTGACTAACACCCAAAGAGTTTACTAGATTCAATAATCTAGTTCACATTTACCATGTGATTAACACTCGATGAGTTCTAGGTTTGATCATGTTATGCTTGTGAGAGAGGTTATAGTCAACGGGTCTGAACCTTTCAGATCCGTGTGTGCTTTACAAATCTCTATGTCATCTCCTAGATGCAGCTACCACGTTCTATTTGGAGCTATTCCAAATAACTGTTCTACTTGGAGCTATTCTAAATTGTTGCTCCATTATACGTATCCGGTATCTCTACTCAGAGCTATCCGGATAGGTGTTAAGCTTGCATCGACGTAACCCTTTACGACGAACTCTTTTACCACCTCCATAATTGAGAAAATTCCTTAGTCCACTAGTTACTAAGGATAACTTTGACCGCTGTCCTGTGATCCATTCTTGGATCACTCTTGTACCCCTTGACTGATTCATGGTAAAGCACACTTCAGGTGCGGTACACAGCATAGCATACTGTAGAGCCTATGTCTTAAGCATAGGGGACGACCTTCGTTCCTTTCTCTCTATTCTGCCATGGTCGAGCTTTAAGTCTTAACTTCATACCTTACAACTCAGGCAAGAACTCCTTCTTTGACTGATCCATCTTGAACACCTTCAAGATCACGTCAAGGCATGTGCTCATTTGAAAGTACTATTAAGCGTTTTGATCTATCCTTATAGATCTTGATGCTCAATGTTCAAGTAGCTTAATCCAGGTTTTCCATTGAAAACACTTTCCAAATAACCCTATATGCTTTCCAGAAATTCTACGTCATTTCTGATCATTAATATGTCAACAACATATACTCATCAGAAATTCTATAGTGCTCCCACTCACTTCTTTGGAAATACAAGTTTCTCATAAACTTTGTATACACCCAAAATCTTTGATCATCATCAAGCATACATTCCAACTCCGAGATGCTCACTCCAGTCCTCAGAAGGATTGCTGGAGCTTTGCATACTTATTAGCATATTTCAGGATAGACAAAACCTTCCGGTTGTATCACATACAACCTTTCCTCAAGAATCGTCGAGGAAACAATGTTTTGACATCCTATCTGCAAGATTTCATAAATAATGCAGTAATTGCTAATATAATTCCAACAGACTCTTAGCATCGCTACGAGTGAGAAAGTCTCATCGTAGTCAACTCCTTGAACTTGTCGAAAAACATCTTAACGACAAGTCGAGCTTTCTCAATGGTGACACTTACCATCATTGTCTGTCTTCCTTTCAAAATCCATATGTACCTAACAGCCTTACGACCATCAAGTAGTTCTTCCAAAGTCTACACTTTGTTTTCGTACATGGATCCTCTCTCGGGTTTTATGGCCTTGAGCCATTTATCGGAATCCGGGCCCACCATCACTTCTCCATAGCTCGTAGGTTCATTGTTGTCTAGCAACATGACTTCCAAGACAGGATTACTGTACCACTCTGAAGTAGTACGTATCCTTGTCACCCTACGAGGTTTGGGAGTGACTTGATCTGAAGTTTCATGATCACTATCATAAGCTTCTACTTCAATTGGTGTAGGTGCCACAGGAACAACTTCCTGTGCCCTGCTACACACTGGTTGAAGTGATGGTTCAATAACCTCATCAAGTCTCCACCATCCTCCCACTCAATTCTTCGAGAGAAACCTTTCCTCGAAAAAGGACCCGATTCAAGAAACAATCCCTATTGCTTTCGGATCTGAATTAGGAGGTATACCCAAGTGTTTTGGGTGTCCTATGAAGATGTACTTTATCCGCTTTGGGTTCGAGCTTAATCCTGAAACTTTTTCACATAAGCGTCGCAGCCCCAAACCTTTAAGAAACGACAACTTAGGTTTCTCTAAACCATAATTCATACGGTGTCATCTCATCGGAATTACGCGGTGCCCTATTTAAAGTGAATGTGGTTGTCTTTAATGCCTAACCCATAAACTATCGTGGCAGTTCGATAAGAGACATCATGGTATGCATCATATCCAATAGGGTGCAACTATGATGTTCGGACACACCATCACACTATGGTGTTCCAGGCGGTATTAATTGTGAAACAATTTTCACAATGTCTTAATTGTGTGCCAAAACTCGTAACTCAGATATTCATCTCTATGATCATATCATAGACATTTTATCCTCTTGTCACAATGATCTTCTACTTCACTCTGAAATTACTTGAACCATTCAATAATTCAGACTTGTGTTTCATCAAGTAAATATTCTCAACATCTACTCGAATCATCTGTGAAGTAAGAACATAACGATATTCACTGCATGCCTCAGCACTCATTGGACTGCACACATCAAAATGTGTTACTTCCAACAAGTTGCTATCTTGTTCCATCTTACTGAAAACGAGGCTTTTCAGTCATCTTGCCCATGTGGTATGATTTGCATGTCCCAAGTGATTCAAAATCAAGTGAGTCAAAATGGTCCATTTGCATGGAGTTTCTTCATGCATATACACCAATAGACATGGTTCGCATGTCTTAGACTTTTCAAAACGAGTGAGCCCAAAGATCCATCAATATGGAGCTTCTTCATGCGTTTTATACCGATATGACTTACGTGGCAGTGCCACAAGTAGGTGGTTCTATCATTACTATCTTTTGGCATGAAAATGTGTATCACTACGATCGAGATTCAATAAACCATTCAGGTTCAATACTAATCTTGATGGTAGAGGGAGCGTGCGATGTTTGATCACATCAAACTTGGAAACACTTCCAACACATATCGTCAGCTCACCTTTAGCTAGTCTCCTTTTATTTCATAGCTTTTATTTCGAGTTACTAACACTTAGCAACCGAACCGGTATCTAATACCCTGGTGCTACTAGGAGTACTAGTAAAGTACACATTAACATAATGTATATCCAATATACTTCTATCGACCTTGCCAGCCTTCTCATCTACCAAGTATCTAGGGTTGCTCTAGTGACTATTCCCCTTATCACAGAAGCACTTAGTCTCGGGTTTGGGTTCAACCTTGGGTTTCTTCACTAGAGCAGCAGCTGAATTGCCGTTTCATGAAGTATCCCTTTGTTCCCTTGCCCTTCTTGAAACTAGTGGTTTCACCAACCATCAACAATTGATGCTCCTTCTTGATTTCTACTTTCGCGGTGTCAAACATCACGAATATTTCAAGGATCATCATATATGCCCCCGATATATTATAGTTCATCACGAAGCTCTAGCAGCTTGGTGGTAATGACTTTGGAGAAACATCACTATCTCATCTGGAAGATCAACTCCCACTCGATTCAAGCGGTTGTTGTACTCAGACAATCTGAGCACAAGCTCAACGATTGAGCTTTTCTCCCTTAGTTTGCAGGCTAAGAAAATCGTCGGAGGTCTCATACCTCTTGACGTGGGCACGAGCCTGAAATCCCAATTTCAGCCCTCGAAACATCTCATATGTTCCGCGACATTTCGAAAAACGTCTTTGGTGCCTCAACTCTAAACCGTTTCACTGAACTATCACGTAGTTATCAAAACGTGTATGTCAGATGTTCGCAACAACCACAGACAACGTTCGAGGTTCAGCACACTGAGCGGTGCATTAAGGACATAAGCCTTCTATGAAGCAATGAGGACAATCCTCAGTTTACGGACCTAGTCCGCATAATTGCTACTATCAACTTTCAACTAATTTTTCTCTAGGAACATATCTAAACAGTAGAACTATAGCGTGAGCTACGACATAATTTGCAAAAACCTTTTGACTATGTGCAGGATAATTAAGTTCATCTTATGAACTCCCACTCAGATAGACATCCCTCTAGTCATCCAAGTGATTACATGATCCGAGTCAACCTAGGCCGTGTTCGATCATCACGTGAGACGGACTAGTCATCATCGGTGAACATCTTCATGTTGATCGTATCTTCTATACAACTCATGTTCGACCTTTCGGTCTCCGTGTTCCGAGGCCATGTCTGTACATGCTAGGCTTGTCAAGTTAACCCTAAGTGTTTCGCGTGTGTAAATCTGTCTTACACCCGTTGTATGTGAACGTTAGAATCTAACACCCGATCATCACGTGGTGCTTCGAAACACGAACTGTCGCAACGGTGCACAGTTAGGGGAGAACACTTCTTGAAATTGTTGTAAGGGATCATCTTATTTACTACCGTCGTTCTAAGCAAATAAGATGTATAAACATGATAAACATCACATGCAATCAAATAGTGACATGATATGGCCATCATCACTTTGCTCCTTTTGATCTCCATCTTCGGGGCTCCATGATCATCATCGTCACCGGCATGACACCATGATCTCCATCATCATGATCTCCATCATCGTGTCTTCATGAAGTTGTCACGCCAACGACTACTTCTACTACTATGGCTACCGGTTAGCAATAAAGTAAAGTAATTACATGGCGTTGTTCAATGACACGCAGGTCATACAATAAATAAAGACAACTCCTATGGCTCCTGCCGGTTGTCATACTCATCGACATGCAAGTCGTGAATCCTATTACAAGAACATGATCAATCTCATACATCACATATATCATTCATCACATCCTTTTTGGCCATATCACATCACATAGCATACCCTGCAAAAACAAGTTAGACGTCCTCTAATTGTTGTTTGCATGTTTTACGTGGCTGCTATGGGTTTCTAGCAAGAACGTTTCTTACCTACGCATGAACCACAACGTGATATGCCAATTGCTATTTACCCTTCATAAGGACCCTTTTCATCGAATCCGATCCGACTAAAGTGGGAGAGACAGACACCCGCCAGCCACCTTATGCAACTAGTGCATGTTTGTCGGTGGAACCGGTCTCACGTAAGCGTACGTGTAAGGTTGGTACGGGCCGCTTCATCCCACGATGCCGCCGAATCAAGATAAGACTAGTAACGGCAAGCATATTGAACAATATCGATGCCCACAACTAATTTGTGTTCTACTCGTGCAAAGAATCTACGCAATAGACCTAGCTCATGATGCCACTGTTGGGGAACGTAGCAGAAATTCAAAATTTTCCTACGTGTCACCAAGATCTATCTATGGAGAGACTAGCAACGAGGGGAAGGAGAGTGCATCTACATACCCTTGTAGATCGCTAAGCGGAAGCGTTCAAGTGAACGGGGTTGATGGAGTCGTACTCGTCGTGATTCAGATCACCGATGATCCTAGTGCCGAACGGACAGCACCTCCGCGTTCAACACACGTACAGCTCGACGATGTCTCCCACGCCTTGATCCAGCAAGGAGAGAGGGAGAGGTTGAGGAAGACTCCATCCAGCAGCAGCACAACGGCGTGGTGGTGATGGAGGAGCGTGGCAATCCTGCAGGGCTTCGCCAAGCACCTACGGGAGAGGAGGAGGTGTCACGGGAGGGAGGGAGGCGCCAAGGGCTCAGGTATGGATGCCCTCCCTCCCCTCCACTATATATAGGGGCAGGGGAGAGGGGGGAGGCGCAACCTTGCCCCTTCCTCCAAGGAAGGGGTGCGGCTAAGAGGGGGGGAGGAGTCCATCCTCCCCAAGGCACCTCGGAGGTGCCTTCCCCCTTTAGGACTCTCCCCTTTTTCCTATATCTTGGCGCATGGGCCTCTAGGGGCTGGTGCCCTTGGCCTATGTAGTCCAAGGCGCACCCCCTACAGCCCATGTGGCCCCCCGGGGCAGGTGGCCCCACCCGGTGGGCCCCCGGGACCCTTCCGGTGGTCCCGGTACAATACCGATGACCCCGAAACTTGTCCCGATGGCCGAAACAGGACTTCCTATATATAAATCTTTACCTCCGGACCATTCCGGAACTCCTCGTGACGTCCGAGATCTCATCCGGGACTCCGAACAACATTCGGTAACCACATACAAACTTCCTTTATAACCCTAGCGTCATCGAACCTTAAGTGTGTAGACCCTACGGGTTCGGGAGACATGTAGTCATGACCGAGATGTTCTCCGGTCAATAACCAACAGCGGGATCTGGATACCCATGTTGGCTCCCACATGTTCCACGATGATCTCATCGGATGAACCACGATGTCAAGGACTCAATCAATCCCGTATACAATTCCCTTTGTCTAGCGGTATGGTACTTGCCCGAGATTCGATCGTCGGTATACCGATACCTTGTTCAATCTCGTTACCGGCAAGTCTCTTTACTCGTTCCTTAACACATCATACCGTGATCAACCCCTTGGTCACATTGTGCACATTATGATGATGTCCTACCGAGTGGGCCCAGAGATACCTCTCCGTTTACACGGAGTGACAAAATCCCAATCTCGATTCGTGCCAACCCAACAGACACTTTCAGAGATACCCGTAGTGTACCTTTATAGCCACCCAGTTACGTTGTGACGTTTGGCACACCCAAAGCACTCCTACGGTATCCGGGAGTTGCACAATCTCATGGTCTAAGGAAATGATACTTGACATTAGAAAAGCTTTAGCATACGAACTACATGATCTTGTGCTAGGCTTAGGATTGGGTCTTGTCCATCACATCATTCTCCTAATGATGTGATCCTGTTATCAACGACATCCAATGTCCATGGTCAGGAAACCGTAACCATCTATTGATTAACGAGCTAGTCAACTAGAGGCTTACTAGGGACATGGTGTTGTCTATGTATCCACACATGTATCTGAGTTTCCTATCAATACAATTCTAGCATGGATAATAAACGATTATCATGAACAAGGAAATATAATAATAATCAATTTATTATTGCCTCTAGGGCATATTTCCAACAGGATACTGATGACCATCAAAGATGGGGCAGGAAACATTCCTCAATCCTGCAGTCGACATAACTAGAACTCCAGGTGGTTAAACCAAAATCACACAGAACAAGGGAGTACCTTGCTCTGATACCAATTGAAAGTGCGTTATATCGACTAGAGGGGGGTGAATAGGTGATTTTTATGAATTCTTCACTGAGAAATTTGCCGGTGAGGAAATTCCTTAGCGAAGAACTACTTGCAGCGGTCAGAAGTAAGCATAACAGGATACAGACATAGTCATCATGATGAAATGAAGACAAGCTCAGAGTATAGAAAGCGTAAGCACAGGATAACACAAGATGAAGACAAACAGACTAAAGAAATTGAACTGAGGAAATTGAGAAAGTCTTCAGTCAAGGTCTTCAAACACAGATATGAACAATCACACAACACAATAATGAGGAAATGAAAGAGTTGAGGAAATAGAACCAGTTAGGTTGGTGAAGACAATGATTTGGTAGACCAGTTCCAACTGCTATCTCAGTTGTACGTCTGGTTGGAGCGGCTGAGTATTTAAACTCGAGGACACACAGTCCCGGACACCCAGTCGCTGAGCACGCAACTCAGGACACCAAATCCTCACTGTATTCTCCTTGAACTAAGGTCACACAGACCTCGTCCAATCACTCGTGGTAAATCTTCAGGCGACTTCCAAACCTTCACAGACTTCGGTCACTCGGCGATCCACAATTTCTCTTGGATGCTCTAGACCATGACGCCTAACCATCTGGAAGAAGCACAATCTTCAAAGGTAACAAGCGCCGGATCCACGCAGGATCAATCTCTTCAGTGATGCTCAATCACTTTGGGATTTGTAGGTGTTTGGGTTTGGGTTTTTCCTCACTCGATGATTTTCTCTCAAAGTCCTCGGAGGATGGGTTGCTCTCAAATGACAAGTGTCAAGTTCTCTCGGAGCATCCAACCAGCTAGTGGTTGTAGGGGGCGGCTATTTATAGCGTAGGGAGCAGCCCGACATGATAAGACATAAATGCCCTTGTCTGATATGACCGGTAGGTGGATAAGATATTTTGGGACAGCTGGTGCGCAGCACAGCAATGGTCGGAAATTTGACTCTCAAATTCCTCAGGGCTATCATGTTCCTCACTTTGTAGGCAATCCGCACTGGCGAATTCCTAACTCCTTAGTCAGAACAAATTCCTCAGCGACCAGAAGAACTTCGTCTCTATCACTGAAGAAATTGACTGAACTGTATGAGATTTCCAAAGGCTTCACTCGAAGGGATTGGTAGGTATAGGATTTTGAGTTGAGTTGAGCATCACATGGAAATTTTTCCTTAGTATTTCCTCGACCCCCTTTAACAGTACGGTGTTTCCTATGACTCAAGAAAGAGAAAAACAAAACTATGAAAACGAAAGTCTTCAAGCTTCATATTCCTCGCATGAATATCAAGTCTTCACGGACACACCAATTTCTTCACTTTCAAAGTCTTCATGAAAGTCTTCAGGAATACCAAAATCTTCAGTCGAAGATATTCATTTTTAGGGGTCGACTTTTTCTGTAAATATCAAACTCCTCATAGACTTATAGACCTGTGTACATTCACAAACGCATTAGTCCCTTAACCTATAAGTCTTCAGTACACTAAAATCACTAAGGAGCACTAGATGCACTTACATAAATGAATAACCGTATTGCAATAAACATGATCCAATCATATTCATGCTCAACACAAACATCAAATAAATTTTATTTAGGTTCAACACTAATCCTGAAGGTAGAGGAAGTGTGCGATGGTGATCGTATCAACCTTGGAATCACTTCCAACACTCATCGTCACTTCGCCCTTAACTAGTCTTTGTTTATTCTGTAACTCCTGTTTCGAGTTACTAATCTTAGCAACTGAACTGGTATCAAATACCCAGGGGCTACTATGAACACTAGTAAGCCACACATCAATAACATGTATATTAAATATATTTTTGTTTACTTTGCCATCCTTCTTATCCACCAAGCATTTGGGGTAGTTCTGCTTCTAGTGACCATTTCCTTTGCAATAGAAGCACTCGGTTTCAGGCTTGGGTCCAGCTTTGGGCTTCTTCATGGGAGCGGCAACTTGCTTGCCATTCTTCTTGAAGTTCCATTTCTTTCCCTTGCCCTTTTTTCTTGAAACTAGTGGTCTTATTAACCATCAACACTTGATGCTCTTTCTTGATTTCTACCTTCGCTGATTTCAGCATCGCGAAGAGCTCGGAATAATTTTCGTCATCCCTTGCATATTATAGTTTATCACGAAGTTCTAGTAGCTTGGTGATAGTGACTAGAGAACTATGTCAATCACTATCTTATCTGGAAGATTAACTCCCACTTGATTCAAGCAATTGTAGTACCCAGACATTCTGAGCACATGCTCAGTGGCTGAGCTATTCTCCTCCATCTTGTAGGCAAAGTACTTGTCATACCTCTCAACACGGGCATGAGCCTGAAATACCAATTTCAGCTCTTCGAACATCTTATATGTTCCATGGCGTTCAAAATGTCTTTGAATCCCCGATTCTAAGCCGTAAAGCATGGCGCACTCAACTATCAAGTAATCATCATACCGAGCTTGCCAAACGTTCATAACATCTGCATCTTCTCCTGCAATAGGTCTATCACCTAGCAGTGCATCAAGAACATAATTCTTCTATGCAGTAATGAGGATAATCCTCAGATCATGGACCCAGTCCGCATCATTGCTACTATCATCGTTCAACTTATTTTTCTCGAGGAACATATCAAAAATAGGGGAGCTATATCGCGAGCTATTGATCTACAACATAGATTTGCAAATACTATCAGGACTAAGTTCATGATAAAATAAGTTCAATTAATCAAATTACTAATGAACTCCCACTTAAATAAACATCCCTCAAGTTATCTAAGTGATACATGATCCAAATCAACTAACCCATGTCCGATCATCACGTGAGATGGGGTAGTCATCAATGGTGAACATCTCTATGTTGATAATATCTACTATATGACTCATGTTCGACCTTTCAATCTCTAGTGTTCCAAGACCATGTCTATACATGCTAGGCTCGTCAAGTTTAACCCAAGTATTCAGCATGTGCAAAACTATCATACACCCGTTGTATGTGAACGTAGAGTCTACCACACCCGATCATCACATGGTGTCTCAAAACGACAAACTTTCACAACGGTGCATACTCGGGGAGAACACTTATATCTTGAAATTTAATGCAGGGATCATCTTATAATACTACTGTCATTCTAAGCAAAATAAGATGCATAAAAGATAAACATCACATGCAATCAAAGTATGTGACATGATATGGCCATCATCATATCGTGCTTTTGATCTCCGTCTCCAAAGCATCGTCATGATCTCCATTGTCACCGGCTCGACACCTTGATCTCCATCATTGCATCGTGGTCGTCTCGCCAACTATTGCTTCTATAACTATTGCTAATGCATAGCGATAAAGAAATGCAATTACATGACGTTTGCATTTCATACAATAAAGAAACAACCATAAGGCTCCTGCCGGTTGACGATAAATTACAAAGCATGATCATGTCATGCAATAACGTATATCACATAATGTCTTGACCATATCACATCACAACATACCCTGCAAAAACAGGTTAGACGTCCTCTACTTTGTTGTTGCAAGTTTTACATGGCTACTACGGGTTTCTAGCAAGAACCATTCTTACCTACGGCAAAAACCACAATGGTGATTTATCAAGTTTGCTGTTTTAACCTTCTTCAAGGACCGGCCGCAGTCAAATTCGATTCAACTAAAGTAGGAGAAACAGACACCTGCCAGCCACCTTTATGCAAAACTAGTTGGATGTAACTCGGTGGAACCGGTCTCATGTACGTGGACAAGTAAGGTTGGTCCGGGCGCTTCATCCCACAATACCGCCAAATCAAAATAAGACATTGGTGGTAAGCAGTATGACTATCAGTGCCCACAACTCTTTGTGTTCTACTCGTGCATATCATCCACCCATAGACCTGGCTCTGATGCCACTGTTGGGGAATGTTGCATGAAAACAAAAAAATCCTACGCCCACGCAAGATCTAGCTATCAACGATATGCATAGCACTGAGAGGGAAGAGTGGGTCTACGTACCCTCGTAGACCGTAAGCGGAAGCATTTTACAACATAGTTGATGTAGTCGAACTTTCTTCGCGCTCCAACCGATCAAGTACCGAACGTACGACACCTCCGAGTTCTGCACATGTTCAGCTCGGTGACGTCCTCGCCTTCTTGATACAGTAAGATGGGCGAAGTAGTGGATGAGTTCCGGCAGCACGAAGGCATGGTGACAGTGATAGTGATGCTATCTCCGCAGGGTTTCGCCTAAGCACTACAAAAATATGACCGAGGGACGAACTAGAGAGAGAGGGGGGTGCCGCACACGGCTAGGGAATCATCATGTGTGTTTCCCCTCTCCTTCCTCTCATATATATAGGTTGAGGGGGAGGGGAGGCAACCCCTAAGGCGCCCCAAGTGGCCGACGGCTGCCCTAGGGCGCCTGCCCTGGCCAAATCCCCCCTTTCCATATTTGTATATGTGGTGGGGGGAGGGGGTTGGCTGCCTTTGGGGCGCCTTCCCTTTCCTCCCCTCCCTATTTGTTTTTTTTTTTGAGGAATCCCTTCCCTCCCTCTTTGGTACGTGGGCAAGGGGTGGAAGGGACGCACCAGCCCCTTGTGTGCTGGTGTGCTTCTCCCCTTTGGCCCATAAGGCCCATACACTTGCCGAGGATGTCCGGAACCTCTTCCGGTGTCCCGATGACTACCCGGTGCACTCGGAAACTCTTCCAGTGTCTGAATACCATCGTCCTATATATCAGTCTTTACCTCTCGACCATTTCGAGACTCCTCTTCATGTCTGTGATCTCATCCGGGACTCCGAACAACATTCGGTTACCAAATCATATAACTCATATAACACTATATCGTCAACGAACGTTAAGCATGCGGACCCTACGGGTTTGAGAACTATGTAGACATGACCGAGACACCTCTTCGGTCAATAACCAATAGCGGAACCTGGATGCCCGTATTGGTTCCTACATATTCTGTGAAGATCTTTATCGGTTGAACCGTTATGCCAACATACGTAATTCCCTTTGTCCATCGGTATGTTACTGGTCCGAGATTCAATCGTCGGTATCTCTATACCTAGTTCAATCTCATTACCGGGAAGTCTCTTTACTTGTTCCGTAATACATCACCTCGTAACTAACTCCTTAGTTATTTGCTTGCAATACCGAGAGGGCCCAGAAATACCTCTCCGATACTCTGAGTGACAAATCCTAATCTCAATCTATGACAACTCAACAAACACCTTCGGAGATACCTGTAGAGCATCTTTATGATCACCCAGTTACGTTGTGAAGTTTGATAGCACACAAGGTATTCCTCCGGTACCCGGGAGTTACATAATCTCATAGTCGAAGGAATATGTATTTGACATGAAAAAAGCAATAGCAATAAACTGAATGGTCATAATGCTAAGCTAACGGATGAGTCTTGTCTATCACATCATTCTGCTAATGATGTGATCCTGTTATCAAATGATAACACATGTCCATGGCTAGGAAATTTTAACCATCTTTAATCAACGAGCTAGTCTAGTAGAGGCTTACTAGGGACACGGTATTTGTTTATGCATTCACGCATGTATTTAAGTTTCTGATCAATACAATTCTAGCATGAATAATAAACCTTTATCATGAATAAGGAAATATAAAATAACAATTTTATTATTGCCTCTAGGGCATATTTCCTTGAAGCTATAGTCGGCTTCTCAAAAAGCTTCAACTGGAGACCTTGAACTGACAATGGCGAGTGGCGACCATGGGGTGTTGGGATGGGCGTGCTAGGACGACGGCTGGTGATGATATTGGAACCCTACTCGGCGTTTGCAACCAAGGGTGGAGGCACGGTGAGCGACGAGGCCATGCGGGGGTTGTGGCAAGTGAATGACCGGTGGCCTCTGCTACAAGCGGTGAGCAGGCTGACGATGGGGAAGGCAATGACGGGCACGCGATACTCGCGGGGCAATGAGCGAGGCGAAGCGCGTATGAGATGGAAGAAGGAGAAAGGGAAAAAGATTACTTTTTGTGATGCAAGAGAAAGAGGTCGATCCACACATTTATCACACGCGGCATAGCCACCAACCTTCTTTTTCTCTTTGTTAATTTTTAGGGTATTCTTTCTTTTAGTTTGAAAGCTGCATTTTAGCGAACCTGAGTTTGCAGGTTGCCTCGATGGCCTCCAAAATATTAAAATAATATGATTTATCAAAAAAGATATAATCTATATGCCTAATTATTGCACATTCAAGTAACTTAACCAGTCATAAAAAGAAAAAGAGAAAAGACAAAATACCCACCCAAATCTCCGCGTAAAATCATCGTCATACTCTCTCTGTTCCATAATACTAAAATCATCGTAGTATAAGAGTGTTTTTTACACTACATCACGGCGGTGGGAGTAGTACTTAAGTATATGTGTAATACTTATTCGGAAATGCTCTTTGGAGGCCGAGCTACCTGGTGGCCGGTATCACATCCGTTTGTCTTTATTGGGATCAGCCGCAGGCAGGTATTCCTCTCCTGTATTTCAGGTACGAGTCATTTACAAGCTACTGTATTCTCAATTAATGAACAGTAGTATCCCATGGAGACGAGTCTATCCAGCAGCGCTGGCACAAGTGCCATCACTATGCTTGGACCTAGAAAGCAGAACAAGGGATCCGGAGGCCCCATGCATCGACCTTAACCACTCTTTCAAGTGGTGAATAATCAAACGACAAACGGTTTTAAAGACACATGAATCCAAGCGCAGAGTGATAGACGCAATTACATAGGCAATTACTAGGACAAGTCACACACCAGTATATCGTGCACAAGATATGAAACAGGGCTAACCAATCCTGCTCTAAAATCTACACTAGGCGGTCAAACTATCCTGGCTTTTTTGGCAGGCTTGTTCGTGACTTCTTCGTCTTCAGAGCATGCACCATCAATTGCCGCAGCGCCGTCAAATATCGTCGAACATGTGCTCCGATTCATAACTTGCTGCATGGCTCGGTGGGATTAACGCCAACAAGGGGTCGAAGTGGCCGCAACCCTCTTCAAGATCATGACCCACAGCGACGCAATCCTGCGTGCAGATAAGAACAAATATTCAGATAATCAACCGATAAAGGAATTCAGAAAATATCCAATATGGCAGATTTTGTGAACGGGACCTCCTTCACTGACACCAAAAAAACTGGCCACGATGCTGTAAACTTTGCATGTGCTTTCATTCTTTGTTCTTTTACCATGTCCCCGGTGTACATGTGTCGATGCGACTTTCAATGTAACTTCTCCATTTCCACGCAAAAAAAAATGTAACTTCTCCATACAGTTAACAGAGAGTTCATGATCATTTCTGACCTATGCTCGCACCCGTACGAACCGTTATCATCCGATCTCAGTAGCCACATCATAGCAGTGCAGCCACACCGTTTTGATCTGCTATTGGACTGCAGTGGTTTACCCTGCAAATGATCTCGAACCAGACCGCATAAGCACATTGAAACACAGGCAAATAAAAAAAAGAATCTTGGGGCACAAGGACTTAATAACCAGTTTAGCTCTGACTCACCGCGCATGCATGCACTTTATCCCATGGACATTGAGTCTGGCTCTTTGCATACCGGACACCAAAGTCAGTCTCCCAAAGAGTACAAGTTGTAAAACTCATATACTTCTTCGACGGAAGCGAAGCTAGCTGGATTAACAACAGTACCTGCCTTGTTATCAGCATAAGAATGTATCGAAGCCTCAAGCGCAGGAGGCACTCTGCTGGGATTGTTCTCCCTCTCATCTGCATCCTAACTGATCCTAATTCTGCAAATTTTAACATGGACACCAATTAATTGTTGAATCACACATGGGATCCTGAACCAGAAAAATGAAGATATCTGATGCTTTGCATGTCATAATCACTTGTCAATTTCACATGAAGACTCGTTTACTCCATTATGTGCTACCATTATACAGAGTCACAAAATAATAGATTAGATCACAAGTAAACTTCCTTTCGTGTCCAGCAGGAGCCCTGTGATTTTGAGACGACCACTCCCTCTGCGTCTCATCTTCTTTGGCCGCTCATATTTTCAGGGGACATTGAATCGGCCACCACCTCGCTACCACAGATGTATGAATCGATAATCTCCTCTGTCATGATTGTCTCTTCTGGGTGCCGTCCTCCTCCGTTCTCTCCGGACTCCATTCCTCCACTGTTTGCATGGGAAGAAATCTAATCTCCATTGCGTGTGCGAGCCCCATGAATAGAAGCAACAGCCAATTCCACTGCAGCTACTTCCCCTTGTAAGATAGACCCTGCATCCGACCTAGGAATGAAAGTGCAACCCAATCCAGACGAACACCGAGTTAGATCTAATTTTTAGGAGACGACTCAGATTTAAAAAAACCTACCAGAACAAACACCCCGCACACACCCAATCGATTCCCAATACCAGAATAGAACAAAAATTGCAAGATATGTCAGAAGATTACCCCGAATCGTCATCTTCGAAGAAGAACTCCATCCCATCCATGGGGCCCCGTCCCATGTCCAGTGCGCCAGGAAGAAGGTGATGATAGGTCTAACTCTAACGAGGTAAATGCAAATCGATCTGTAACATTAGCCTAGGAGGCACATCATGTCCCCGCATCACGCACCCATGGGGGAGGCCCATGTACAAAGGTAGCACCCCAGCCCATGGCACCGATGTATTCCAACTTCGTATAAGGACTGGAAAAATGAGCAGCACCCATCACAATGTAACAACCTTCGGCCCCGCGGGTCCACCTGGAGCGGAAAACAAGGAGAGGCGATTGAGGCGATTGTTTGGCGATTGTCTCGAGAGCTAGGGTTAGGGTTTTTCACTCGGTGGTGGTGAGAATCCGGTGGCACGTGAAGGGACGGCGGCGTCCCCCAACGTGCGGATCGGCGTGCATCTGTTCTCCCGCGGTTGTGCCATGGCGGACAGGATGAGGAACGGACTAGCGTCGTCGCAGGTGGCGGCGAGGGCTGAGAAGGTGGCGGCTACGCCGAGGAAGGAGAAGGCGGCGGCTACACCGGGACCGTCGACTCAGAAAGCGCAAGAGGCTTCCTCGATGAAGACGCCACTGGGCGGAACGAGCAGGGTATCGTCGTCGCAGTCACCTGCAGATGGGAAGATGTCAGCGGAAGCGGCTGGGCTCTTGGCGCGTCTGGACGGGCTGGTATTGACAGAGAAAGAGGCCACGGGTTTTGTGTTTAAGGATTATGAGCAGGACCAACCGAGGGCTGCAAGGTGGTCTGCAATCGGAAAAGCTTTCACGCCGAGGATGATGAACCAACGTGCGTTAGAGAAGTCGATGCCGAGGGCTTGGGGCCTTCACAGGGAGGCTAAGTTCAAGATCATCGGGAGGAACATGTTTCTGGTTCGGCAGCGAAGGCGACTGGAAACATGCGCTTAACAACGGCCCTTGGCAATTTGATTTCAATGTGATGGTGCTTAAGGATTATGATGGTGCAACTAGGCCATCAGAGATGATTTTTGACTCAATAGAGGTTTGGGTAAGAGTTGCTGATCTCCCACTGGATAAACGATCGAAGGCTTTTGGTGAAGCTCTTGGTAATTGGCTGGGAGAAGTAGTCCGCGTGGATGTGGAGAAAGATGGTTTTGCAAAGGGTGCAGAACTCCGTTTCAGGACTAAACTTTCAATATTTGAACCTTTGGTGAGAGGTTTTTATCTCAAAAAATCTGAAGAGGACCTTGAACAAACCTGGTTCGATTTCACCTATGAAAAGATTCCGCACTTTTGCTTTGAGTGCGGGCGGCTGGTACATGGCGTAGAAGGGTGTGTTCCTCCTGTGAAGTCGGATGATCAATGGGGAGAATGGCTTCGAGCCTCATCCGACCGGGCCGTTCCGATGAAAGAGGGATCTGGCAGGGGACCATCTGGAAGTGCAAACAGTCAAGGGAGTTTTAGATCAACCGATGCTGGGGGTGCAAGGATGAAGACAGGGTCGGTTCGGGATGCCCCAACCAAACGCAATTTGCATCATGAGTTTGAAAACTCATAGGCCTCCCGCACTGGCGGTGGGGATAAGAGGGAAAAGGGAGAGGTATCAAGCCCTAACAAACAGCAGCACGGGCTGGCTGAGTCTAGGGGTAAGGATCTGAGAGAGGGACTAGAACAAAAGAGAGAGGAAGACATGCGCAATGTACTGAGACAGAGACAACTAAACAGGCAGGCTGAGCTAAGAGCCAACTACCAGTGCATGGGATCAGTCTGGGGACGGAATGTCAAACCACTACAGAGACAAGGAACGTAGGAAAGGCCACTACGTAAGGAAGCCGAGACCGGGCTATGAGGAACGGTGCTCTCCAACAAGCCCAAGACATGATTATACATGGGAAAGGAAGAGGAGGCCGAAGCAGCAATGGGTAGCTAAAGGTGACTCTGACAGGTTTACCACTAATGATACATTCATTCGCGACACAAGGCAGAAAGTGTCTTCGGTGTTTGATCGTATCTCCGAGCGTGATGACAAAGCGGCGGACCCCGCGACGCGGGGTCGCCGGACACAATGAATATCTTGGCCTGGAACTGTCGAGGATTGGGGTTGGACTCGACGGTGGGCGAACTACGGGACCTGATACGGTCATACAACCCAGCGGTGGTATTCCTAAGTGAAACAAAAAAGAAAGACAGGGCGATGGAGAAAATCAAATGGAGGTTGAGGTTCAGATCGGGGATGGCGGTAAATTGTAATGGGAAGAGTGGTGGTTTGGCTCTTTGGTGGAGGGATACTGTGCAAGTAACGGTTAGGCCTTGGTGCCAATATTTTGTGGATGCTGAAATAGTCTGGGAAGGGAAAACCTGTCGATTCACTGGATTCTATGGGGAGCCCAATAACGAGTTACGCAAGAAATCATGGGATGCGATACGTTACCTGCGAGCACAAGATAGTTTGCCGTGGTTGTGTGCGGGCGACTTCAATGAAGCTCTGTTCCACACCGATCAGTTAGGAGGTAACAGAAGAAGTTTTGCACAGATGGAAGATTTTAGAGAATGCTTGGCCGACTGCGGCCTGGTTGATCTAGGGTTCTCAGGCTACCCGTACACGTGGGACAACAAGAGGGATGCAGGAGATAACATACAAGTTCGGTTGGACAGAGCCACATGCGATGAAGCATTTCTCGATCTCTTCCCGGAGACTACAGTGGAGCATGTGATGACAGAAGAATCTGACCATCAGGCCCTTGTGATTAGGGCGTTGGAGACAGCTCCACGCCAGAAGCAATGTGGAGACTTTCCGTTTCGTTTCGAGGAAGCATGGACCACACACGATCAATATGACCAGATGGTAGCTGATGCATGGCAAGCCTCGGGTGTAGGTGAAACAGGAATACGTGCATGCATGCAAAGGCTGGGTTGTGTTTCATCCAGCATGCAGCGATGGGCAAGAGCAGTTTTCGGGTCAATCCGGCGCCAAATCTCAAAGCTAAAGAACCAGCTGGTGGAAGCGAAAACAAGGGCTCTGGGTACGGGATCCTCACTGGAGGCCCGAGAGATTGAACAACAGCTAAGAGAAATATACACAAGAGAAGAAGTCTTTTACAAGCAACGTTCACGTGTGGACTGGTTGAAGGCGGGGGATCAAAATACCAAGTATTTCCAGAACAGGGCCTCGCATAGAAAGAGAAAGAATACAGTCCGTGCGCTCAAGCGTGAGGATGGCACAACGTGCACGGTGAATGAAGAAATGAGGGAGATGGCGGCGGCTTTTTATGAACAGCTTTTCACTTCAGAGGGGTCGGCTGGAGCAAATGAGGTGTTGGACAACATAGCACCCTCCGTTACTGCGCAAATGAACGAAAGACTAATTGCAGCGATTACAGATGATGAAATCGAAAAAGCTTTGTTTCAAATGGGGCCTACTAAGGCGCCGGGGCCTGACGGATTACCTGCACTTTTTTACCAACGACACTGGTCTCTGGTAAAGGATGATGTGTGCCGGGCGATTAAGGATTTCTTATATGGGGAGGCAGCTCCTGAGGCGTTCAATGAAACGGTAATTGTCATGATTCCTAAAGTTAACTCACCGGAGTTGCTTACTCAATTCAGACCGATCAGCCTGTGTAATGTTCTTTATAAAATTGCAACGAAGGTCTTGGCAAATAGGTTAAAGTGTCTTCTTCCTGTCCTTATTTCCGAGGAACAAAGTGCATTTGTACCCGGCCGATTGATCACTGACAATGTCCTGGTGGCATATGAGTGTGTGCATGCTATTCGTAACAGGAAGAGGAAAAAGCACTTGTGCGCGGTCAAGCTTGATATGATGAAGGCATACGATAGGGTCGAGTGGACCTTCCTGCAACAGATGTTAGTGCGAGTGGGATTTGCTCCAGAATGGATTTCCATGATCATGCGGTGTGTGACTACAGCAAGGTTCTCTGTAAAGCTCAACGGAGGCCTCTCGAGAGGATTCATCCCCTCTCGTGGACTTAGGCAGGGGGACCCGTTATCGCCGTACCTTTTTCTGTTTTGTGTTGAAGGTTTTTCTGCTCTGTTAAGAAAGGCGCAAGAGGAAAAGCTGATCAAGGGTGTTTCTTTTGGGAGAACTGGCCCCCATGTTACACATCTTCTGTTCGCTGACGATAGTATTGTCTTCCTTGAGGGATCCACTGAAAATATGCTGGCCTTGAAAGAGATTCTAAGGAAATATTAGGAAGCGTCTGGCCAACGCATTAATTTGCAGAAGTCAGCAATTTTCTTCGGCAAAGGGAGTCAAGAGGATGCAAAGGTACAACTAAAAAATGCTCTGGGCGTGCATAATGAAGCGCTCAGTGAGAGATATTTGGGCCTTCCAACACTGGTTGGTAGGTCCAAAGAAGGGACTTTCAAGTACGTTACTGAGTGTTCAAAAGGAAAAGTTAATGGGTTGAAAGGTCAAGGACTGTCTAAGGCTGCACGAGAGGTACTAGTAAAATCTGTCCTCCAAGCTACACCTACTTACACCATGAGTTGTTTTCATCTCACAAAGAAAATGTGCCGGAACCTGACTTCGATCTCGTCAAAATTCTGGTGGGTGCAACGAATGGTGATAAGAAAGTGCATTGGATTTCATGGGAGAAGATGTGTGCAGCAAAATGTGATGGTGGTCTTGGCTTTAGAGACCCGGAAGCGTTTAATCAAGCTCTCCTAGCAAAGCAGGCATGGAGGATCTTGTTATATCCAGCCTCGCTGTGTGCACGTGTCCTCAAGGCGAGATACTTTCCGGATAACTCCATCATGTCGGCTACGTGCCCCTCGGGGGGATCGTTCACTTTTAGAAGTATACTACATGGGCGTGACCTGCTGCTGGAGGGGCTGATTTGGAGAGTCGGAGATGGGTCCAAGATTAATGTTCATCATGACAATTGGATCCCTAGGAGCGGGAGTATGAATCCATTGGGAGCCGTATATGTCCAGAGAGTGACAAGGGTGGTGGATCTGCTGTCACCGGATGGCACCTCGTGGAGTTCGGCTCGGGTTGATGAGATGTTCTCCCCTGATGATGCGGCTGACATAAAACAAATTGCAGTTGGGGGACCGGGAACAGAAGACACTTTAGCTTGGAACTATACTAAGAATGGGGTGTTCTCGGTGCGCTCGGCCTACCACCTCAGAATGACTATGAACAAGGTGAGATCCGGACAGCCGGAATCGTCAAGCTCCATAAGCAGACACAAAGGTTATCTGGGGTTGTGGGATACTAGTGCACCGAACAAAGCAAAAATTCACATGTGGAGGGTCATTAGGAACGGCTTGGCTGTCGGGGTGGAACTCCATCGCAGGCGTATCAAACCAGGGGTGTTTTGTGTGGTATGCGGGCGAGAGGAAACGATCTTGCATCGATTTTGGTCATGCCAGCACTCGGTTCAGTTTTGGAGCCAGCTTCGCTCGGAAATGGGAGTCTCGGTGGCAGCCCCACCGATCTTCACAGCCTCCCAGAGTGAGTTGGCCAACTGGCTGCTCGAATGGTTCGCCACGGCCAACGAGGATGAAAGGGAGATGATGATCCATTCTGTATATGCTATGTGGCTAGCTCGTAATGAGACAAGAGATGGAAGGAGGATTGAAGCCCCGCATGAAATCATAGAGAGAGTTTGCTCTCACGTGAAGGAATGGAGAGAGGTTCATGCAAAGTCTCCCAGAATCACCAAACCAGCGGCCGTTCAACGGTGGTCTGCGCCAGATGAGGGGTGGATCAAAGCGAATTTCGATGGAGCGACCTCAAGACACGGTGGAAGAGCGGGAGGAGGAGTAGTGCTGCGAGATGCGAATGGTGGCTTCCTGGCGAGTGCGTGTCACCTGTTCCCGCAGGTGGTCGATCCTGAAGTGGACGAGATCATGGCATGCAAACGGGCCCTTCGGGTAGCAGCGGATATCAATGTGCAAAAGGTGCATCTTGAACTGGACTGCCAGTCGCTTGTACATGTGCTCAAACAACCAGAGAAGAACTTGTCAGTAATGGGACCGTGGCTTGAGGAGATCAAGACGATGCTCCGTTCGTTTGAAGATTTCAGAGTTTCTTGGGTTAGGCGTTCAGCAAATGTTGCCGCGCATAAATTAGCAAAAGTAGGTGTAGGTGAAGAACTTTGTAGGATTTGGGTTGGCACACCTCCAGATTGTATTCTGGATGTAATTGCGGACGAGATCCCAAACTTCGTTTTAAGGTAATAAAGCGGCGACATTTACCTCAAAAAAAAAAAAAACCTTCGGCCCGGATAACGGGAGTCAGGTAGCTCGGCCTCTAAAACGCCCCACTCTTATTGCACTTCTAAACGCGCGGTAGCAAAACTGGAAAAAGGAAAAGAAAAAACTTTATATGGAGTGCGCTCCACGCATATTTTGGCGGCCGACGTTTTTGACGACGCTGCCATCGTGGGCGAACGTTCAGCCCGAGTTCCCGATCAGGATCAGTCTGGGGCGTTCCCGACATTCCCACGCGCGTGCTGTTCTTGTCCTTCCAAAGCGTAATAAATGCCGCTGTGTTGACAGCGCGCGCGCGCGCTGTGGACGACCGAGCAGCACGCACGCCGCACGCGTCCGGGCGCGGCGAGACACCTGCCCCGCCCCCGGCCGCGCGTCCCGTCGGGGCACCGCAGGAGCAGAGCGAGCCAGCCACCGTCCGTCCGAGCGGACCACGCTAGCTGCACTCATCCATCCATACGTCCGTCCGAACCAAAAATAAACAAGGAGCCGGCCGGCGGGCGTCCTTATCCGAAGCCGAGCCCGCTGCTGCAAAGCGGCGCGCGCGCGCTGGCCCACCACAGCCCATGCCCCACCCCGCATGTCACGCGCGCCGCACTAGCTTTTCCCCGCTCTCTCCCCCCTTTCCGCCGAGGCACCGAAACGGGAAGACGGCACGTTCTTTTTTTTCTGTCTCTCCCATCCCATCTCGTTGATTCCTTGGGTTGGGCCAGAACTGTAGCGATTTTGCCACTCCCGTCTGAATTTCTCGGCTCGTGTGCGAATTTAGCAAAGAAAACGAGTGGGTGCAGGACAAAAGAGGAGGAGAACGGAGAGGGGATCTTTCTTTCCTCTTTCTTGAACCCACGAACCGCTTCCAGCAGGGGAGGTACGAACAAAAACGCTGCGCCTTTCCTTTTCCAGCTAACGCGGAGAGGGCAGCGGGTGGCGTGGGCCTGGCTGGGTCGCGGGCAGGCCCAGGGCGCCAGGGCGGGCTAGGGTTTCTCTTGCGCTTCCCGCTTAACCGGTTTAACGGGGACAGTTGCTAAGGCCACACTTCCCTCAAAAAAAAAAAGTTGCTAAGGCCACACGAGGCCTAGGCACACAGAAGACACCCGTCTTTTCCGCTTTTTATCCATGTTGGACCAGAAAAACTGGTATTCCATGCTTAAAAAAAGGCCCTTGCCATTTACTAGTACTTCATGCAACGTGCATATGGTGCAAATGGAGGCCTCCTTTTATCACACACGTATGCTCCCGTCCATGCCACCGTCCTAATGTCAGATTCCTAATAAATATGAAAGATGAGTACTCCCTCCAGCTGGATTTAACAAGTCGGGCATGGGTTTTTATGTCTTCATTTTGACTAATAAAACATATAGTACTCCCTCCGTCCGGAAATACTTGTCGGGAAAATGGATGTATCTAGATGTATTTTAGTTCTAGATATATCCATTTTTATTCATTTTTTCGACAAGTATTTTTTGACGGAGGGAGTATATGGTTAGAGCAACTCTAGCAGACCCCGTATTTTGCCGACTCGTAAAATGTGTTTGCAGGTCGCATGGGGGCGGTTATGCAGGCCGAATTTTGCGACGGTAGACTAGAAACCGCAAACAAACCCCTATTTTTTTAAAAAAGTTGTTTCGCGCGAGAAATTTAAACAGTAGCTCGCTCGCATAGATGGTTCTTCTTCGCATAATAAGTTCATACACGGCACATACATACATAAAGGTTAGATATGCTAGACAGGGCCTACGCTACCGCACCACTACAACAAAATTGAGCTCACCGGAGCTCCTGCGGTAGCTGCCCACCAGCGGCGATCAGTCGGAGTCGGAGTCGACCTCGATGTAGAGCTTCGCATGCGCCGCCTTCATCACGCGCAGGTCGGCCTCCTTCAATGCGTGCGCCTGCGATGCCGTGAGGCCCGTCTCGAGGAAGAGCCGCTCGTACTCGAGCTCGCACCGGATGCGCTCTTCCATCTCCTCGTGATCCCTCGCCGACCGCTCGAGGACGACGCGCTCGATGAGCTCCTCCTGCCCCGGTGGGAGGTAGTCCTCGGGTCCGATGACGCCTCGGCGCGGCGGCGCATCGGGCACGGCCTCCTCCGTCTCCCTCTTCACCGGAACGAGCCGCGAGCTCGATGCGCCCGCGGATGAGCACCCCGCGGACCCGTGGCCGGATGAGCTCCCCGCGGACCAGTTGTCAGAGGAGGCGCGGCGGCAACGGGCGCGCTCGAGCTCGAACTCGTCGAGCTCGCGCCGGTTGAATGTCAGCGGCGGCCGGGCACCCTGGTTGAGCCACCGACGCGCCCCCCGCTTGCTCGCGGCGTCAGATCTGGCGTGGCAGCGGCGCTCCGCCTCATCCCCCGAGTCGGCCATGGTGGTTCAAGGCTCGCCGGCGGCGAGAAATCGAGTGGCGCGGTGGGGAATTGGAGGGGAACGCGGCTTCAGGAGGATAGGGTTTCGACCCGCATCTGTCCCGCAAACCCGCAGTTATAATGGCTCGGGGGTTGCGTTTGCAGGCTGCGGCAAAAAAAATTACGGGCCGGACACCGATGCGGACTCTGGTCTGGCCAGAAAAATGGACCTACCCCGTATAATCGCCGGAATTATGCGGGTTTGCGCCGGATGTGGGGTCTACTAGAGTTGCTCTTAGAAACTTCATTTGACAATGAATCTAAAGATATAATATTTCCGAAATATAATACATATTTTCCCTGGTCAAATTGAAGATCTAAAAACATGTGTCTGACTTATAAGACTTCTCATAGTGGAGAATAACTACAACACGTCTTATAGTTTGGTATGGAGATAGTATATTACTCCCTCCGTTCCTTTTATATTAGGTGTTTGTTTTTTCATAAAATTCCACAATATAAGATGTATTTGTTTTAATTCCTCTTAATTTGGTTCTTGTCCCTGCAGAAAAACAGAAGTAGTATACTATCTCTCCTGATTGCATGTTTATCTCCTTGTATTTATCATAAAATTCCACAATATACTCACCTGATTGCATGTTTATCTCCTTGTAGAGAAAAAAAAGGAAACTATCTCTCCCGGTTGTGTGTATCTCTTTCTTTCCTAGCCTAAATGATTTACTTGTTGCTAATAAACAATTTAGGCTGTAATTTCGTCCTAAATTATCTATAATTATGTGTCTTGGTCACCGTGTTGAAAATAATATACCTTACATAAAGGAATGAAGGGAGTATAGAACTAGTATCGTGGATGGTTGCATTTATTAGGTTGTAGACTCATTTTGTTCTGGATTGTTTTATGCTACAGTAACATATTATTATTGTTTACCAAAAGGGGTTTCCTTGTCCCATTTAATTGCAAAGACGAGGCAGACAAACAAAGACCAAACCATTTCCAGCGTTCGGGCCAGGCCAAAGTAGCTGGACTAGATTACAAACATGCTCTTAACAAAGGAGGAGAGCCAGCTACAACACATAGCAACAATAGGATTTTTAAACAAACACATCAGGCTAAACTATTACAGGTCATCGGTTGTTTAGCTGGAAAGCGCTTGCAGCTTATATGGAATGACGATTCTAGGAGAAGCTGGAGAGGGGGGCGATTCTGGGAGAATCGCCCAAAAGAACTGGCCCTTAGTCTCCCCTACCAGGCGATCCTCGGAAGTTCTCCTCTTCTTCGATCCAGCAGCCATAGGCACTCCATCATAAGCTTTGATTATTGATCCGAGCACAGGTCCATTGGTGAAGAAGTATGATTATTTTTCTCAGAACAGTCTGTGTATCTTTCCACACAGCTCCCTGGAAACGAAGATCATTTCGAGTAGTCCATAAGCACCAAATGGTAGCAACCCTAGTCATACCCACAATACTTTTCTTATTGTTTCTACTTCGTATTTCAGACATAACCGAGATATGAACATTCGTTGAAAAGCCAAAAATGACAGCAATATGCATCCAAACAAGCTTAGCAACAATACGATCACATAGTAAGTGCTGGACAAACTCCTGCTCACAACACAATAAATAAGAAACATCTTCAAGATGTTGTCTTTTACTCAAATCATCCCTCGTTAGAATCTTGTTATGGATAGTAAGCCAAACAAAGACTATCTACGATGCACAATTATTTTCCAAAACTTATCCTAGCCTGAGGTAACACATTATGTTACCACAAGAGTCTCTCTTCTCATTAACTATTTGCCACATAACCAAATTTACCTTGGGATGTGTTATGTTACTTGCTAAGTTACTCTCACTATGGCCAGCCTAAACCCCTAGGGAGAGTATTTTGGAATGCACATGATATTGAAATTAACAGTGTGTCATCAATTATCATGCCCTCAATTTACAATTGTTCTAGTGCGCTTGTCCTTTGGAGCCTTAGCACGAGGACTTCCCTACTATTTACTACAACAAGGTTTGGCCCGCTCCAGCGAGGGAGAGGCGATGACGGTGGCGCACATTCGGCTCGCTTCAGTGCTTGTAGTCGTCGCTAGGTGGTCTACGGACCTGAATGCTATTTCTTTACTTCTCATGTTTTTGTATCGCCATGGTGTTTAATGCATAAATCGAAAGTTTTTCCCACAAATAAAACAAAAATTATCATGTCTTCTTCTTCCAATGCACCAGCTAGCAAACAGTTAGTACATGTACACATGTGCAAGCACATTTGCTCCCTTGTTGGTTCTGGTAATTCATGTCAATATACATATTGTGAGCTAATGTTTTTCTTAAGCATATTTCTGGAAAAGTTCAATCTAGGCAAGTAGATGGATGGAGATGTGAACCCATCAAACTACAAAGGACAAGCACTGGCAAAAGCTCCAAGACTCTACATTTTTTGTTAAGTGACCCAAGATTACATTGAGTTCATAGGAAAACCAATACTATTAAAATGGGATGAGGTTTTGATCATGAGTCATTTGCTTGAAGTGCTTGAAGATATTGCTCCAAAACCTCAGCCACACCCTCACAATCCAATATGCCCAAAACCCTAAAGTTCATCTCAGTCCCATCAAAACTGATACACCCGAACTCATCAAGATATACTTGACAGAGCCATTGCCCAAACCCTAGAAACTTGGTCTTACCGAGAAGACATTCGTTCCCACCGAAGTGGAAGTGCCAACTCTTTGTAACCCATCGATTTCATTTCGGAATTACCGAGTGAAACCGGTTGGAATTACCGAGATGAGGAAACTGCTTAGGTCATCACATATCAAGCCCACCGAGTGGATTCATCCGGTCTCACTGAAACGTCTAACGTTCGAATCTTTTTGCAATAGTCGGTGCCTCCGAGAATTTTTTTCCGGTTCCATCGAATTGTGCATAAAGGTGTGCAACGGCTAGATCTTTGGTGATGGCTATATATAGCCCACCTACACCACCTACTCTCGATGAGAGCAATCAGAACGAAGCCACCACTTCCCATGTCCATTTTCTAAGAGAGAACCACCTACACTTGTGTTGAGATCAAGGGATTTCGCTTCAACCATTTGACCGCTGATTTCTAGCCCCCTCAAGCTGCTTTCCACTCCAACCCTTCTCCTACTACCAATTCAAATATGTGAGAGAGTGACTGAGTGTCGAGAAGACTATCTTTTGAAGCACAAGAGCAAGGATTTCATCATCAACAACAACATTTATTATCTTTTGAAGAGTGGTGTCTTCTAGATTGGTTAGGTGTCACTTGGGAGCCTCCAAATCATGTGGACTTGAACCAAGGAGTTTGTAAGGGCAAGGAAATCGCCTACTTCATGAAGATCTACTCCGAGTGAGGCTAGTCCTCCGTGGGCGATAGCCATGGTGGAATAGACAAGGTTGCTTCTTCGTGAACTCTTTGTGGGTGGAGCCCTCCGTGGACTCACGCAGCCGTTCCCCTCCATGGGTTGAAGTCTCTATCAACGTGGATATACGATAGTGCCACCTATCGGAACCATGCAAAAAATCTCCGAGTCTTTATTCTGTTTGATCTTCCTATCTCTACCTTCCTTTGCTTTCTTGCACTTGCATGTTGTTCTTTATCCGCTGCCTATACTCTAAGAACATCTCCAATAGAAGATGTAGATGTAAAAATAACTAACTTTTGCATCTCTGAGGCCCAAAAACCCTTCTCCAACAGATGATGTAGATGCAAAAAATTACATCTCCACCTCTCCCAGAGATGTAAACTATAACACCTCGCGGTGCAAATTTGCATCTCCACCTTTAGGAGAAGTAAAAACGCAACCGCCCGCCAACTACCATTCACTTCACTTCCGTGTGACCGCCCGCCCAACGCCATCGCGGCCCAATTCGCCACCGTCCGCCTGCCCCCTCTAGCGTCCCACATCCGGTTTCAACCGCCAGCCACCGCCGCACGCTATGAAGCGAGTGTTTTTTCGCTGCCGCTTGATAACACTATCGCCACTACCCCGCCCGCATCCCCGCACCGCCGCCGCTCGATTCCACCACCATTGCTGCCCTGTGGACCTGCACTCCCGTCGCCTCTTGATCCGGCTGCAGGCCCGCACCGCCGCACTCCATCCCGTCGGCATCCCTTCCTGCAGGCCTGCACCGCCGCCGCTCGATTCCACCACCACCACCGCCCCGCGACCCTGCACTCCTGTCGCCGCTCGATCCGATCGTAGCCCCGCCTGTGTCCTTGATGTCTACTACGCAACCTTCTTATTGTAGACTCGTGTTGGGCCTCCAAGTGCAGAGTTTTGTAGGACAGTAGCAAATTTCCCTCAAGTGGATGACCTAAGGTTTATCAATCCGTGGGAGGCGTAGGATAAAGAAGGTCTCTCTCAAACAACTCCGTAACCAAATAACAAAGAGTCTCTTGTGTCCCCAACACACCCAATACAATGGTAAATTGTATAGGTGCACTAGTTTGGCGAAGAGATGGTGATACAAGTGCAATATGGATGGTAGATATAGGTTTTTGTAATCTAGAAATATAAAAACAGCAAGGTATCAAGTGACAAAAGTGAGCAAAAACGGTATTGCAATGCTTCGAAACAAGGCCTAGGGTTCATACTTTCACTAGTGCAAGTTCTCTCAACAATGATAACATAATTGGATCAAATAACAATCCCTCAACATGCAACAAAGAGACACTCCAAAGTCACTAATAGCGGAGAACAAACGAAGAGATTATTGTAGGGTACGAAACCACCTCAAAGTTATTCTTTCTGATCAATCCATTGGGCTATTCCTATAAGTGTCACAAACAGCCCTTGAGTTTGTAGTAAAATAACACCTTAAGACACACATCAACCAAAACTCTAATGTCACCTAGATACTCCAATGTCACCTCAAGTATCCACGGGTTTGATTATAAGACATGCATCACACAATCTCAGACTCATCATCTATTCAAACCAACACAAAGAACTTCAAAGAGTGCCCCAAAGTTTCTACCAGAGAGTCAAGACAAAAATGTGTGCCAACCCATATGCATAAGTTCACAAGGTCACAGAACCCGCAAGTTGATCACCAAAACATACATCAAGTGGATCACGTGAATATCCCATTGTCACCATAGATAAGCACATGCAAGACATACATCAAGTGTTCTCAAATCCTTAAAAACTTAATCCGATAAGATAACTTCAAAGGGAAAACTCAATCCATTACAAGAAGGTAGAGGGGGAGAAACATCATAAGATCCAACTATAATAGCAAAGCTCGCGGTACATCAAGATCGTGCCAAATCAAGAACACGAGAGAGAGAGAGATCAAACACATAGCTACTGGTACATACCCTCAGCCCCGAGGGTGAACTACTCTCTCCTCATCGTGGAGAGCGTCGGTATGATGAAGATGGCCACCGGTGATGATCCCCCCTCTGGCAGGGTGCCGGAATAGGATCTCGATTGATTTTTGGTGGCTACAGAGGCTTGCGGCGGCGGAACTCCCGATCTAGGTTCTGTTTTGGAAGTTTGGGGATATATAAGAGGTATTGACATCGGGAACAAGTCAGGGGGGTCCACGAGGCAGTGATAACCCACAAGTATAGGGGATCGCAACAGTTTTTGAGGGTAGAGTATTCAACCCAAATTTACTGATTCGACACAAGGGGAGCCAAAGAATATTCTCAAGTATTAGCAGTTGAGTTATCAATCCAACCACACTTGGATAACTTAGTATCTGCAGCAAAGTATTTAGTAGCAAAGTAGTATGGAAGTAACGGTAACAGTGGCAAAAGTAACAATAGCAGTTTTGTAGTAATTGTAATAGTGGCAACGGTAAAGTAACTAAGCAAAGAGCAATATGTGAAAAGCTCGTAGGCATTGGATCAGTGATGGATAATTATGTTGGATGTGATTCCTCATGTAATAGTTATAACTTAGGGTGACACAGAACTAGCTCCAATTCATCAATGTAATGTAGGCATGTATTCCGAATATAGTCATACGTGCTTATGGAAAAGAACTTGCATGACATCTTTTGTCCTA
>NC_041389.1:587286021-587312423 GCF_002162155.2 Triticum dicoccoides
ACTCCTCAAACTATGGTCATCACCGGTAAGTATCCCGATTATTGTCACTTCAGGGTTAACGGATCATAACACATAATAGGTGACTATAGACTTGCAAGATAGGATCATGAACTCACATATATTCATGAAAACATAATAGGTTCAGATCTGAAATCATGGCCCTCGGGCCCTAGTGACAAGCATTAAGCATATCAAAGTCATAGCAACATCAATCCCAGAACATAGTGGATACTAGGGATCAAACCCTAACAAAACTAACTCGATTGCATGGTAAATCTCATCCAACTCATCACCGTCCAGCGACGGACCCCCCTACGATGGAATTACTCACGCACGACGGTGAGCATCATGAAATTGGTGATGGAGGATGGTTGATGATGACGATAGCGACGGACCCCCCTCTCCGGAGCCCCGAACAGACTCCAGATCAGCCCTCCCGAGAGAGTTTAGGGCTTGGCGGCGGCTCTGTATCGTAAAGCACGATGAATCCTTGTCTTCTATTTTTTTTCTCCCCGAACGTGAATATATGGAGTTGGAGTTGAGGTCGGTGGAGCTTCAGGGGGGCCACGAGGCAGGGGCGCGCCCTATGGGGGGGCGCCCCCACCCTCGTGGACAGGGTGTGGGCCCCTGACGTTGATTGTTTCGCCAATATTTTTATTAAATCCAAAAAGTTGCTCCGTGGATTTTCAGGTCATTCCGAGAACTTTTATTTCTACACAAAAATAACACCATGGCAGTTCTGCTGAAAACAGTGTCAGTCCGGGTTAGTTCCATTCAAATCATGCAAGTTAGAGTCCAAAACAAGGGCAAAAGTGTTTGGAAAAGTAGATACGACGGAGATGTATCAACTCCCCCAAGCTTAAACCGTTGCTTGTCCTCAAGCAATTCAGTTGATAAACTGAAAGTGATAAAGAAAAACTTTTACAAACTCTGTTTGCTCTTGTTGTTGCAAATATGTAAAGCCAGCATTCAAGTTTTCAGCAAAGATTATGAACTAACAATATTCACAATAACACTTAGGTCTCATGTTTACTCATATCAATGGCATAATCAACTAGCGAGCAATAATAATAAAACTCGGATGACAACACTTTCTCAAAACAATCATAATATGATATAACAAGATGGTATCTCGCAAGCCCTTTCTGAGACCGCAAAACATAAATGCAGAGCACCTTTGAAGATCAAGGACTGACTAAACATTGTAATTCATGGTAAAAGAGATCCAGTCATAGTCATACCCAATATAAATTAATAGTAATGTATGCAAATGACAGCGGTGCTCTCCAGCGGGTGCTTTTTAATAAGAGGGTGATGAGTTGACATAAAAGTAAATAGATAGGCCCTTCGCAGAGGGAAGCAGGGATTTGTAGAGGTGCCGGAGCTCGATTTTGAAATAGAGATAAATAATATTTTGAGTGGTATACTTTCATTGTCAACATAACAACCAAGAGATCTCGATATCTTCCATGCTACACACATTATAGGCGGTTCCCAAATAGAATGGTAAGTTTCTACTCCCCCACCACAAACGATCATCAATCCATGGCTTGCTCGAAACAACGGGTGCCTCCAACTAACAACAATCCTGGGGGAGTTTTGTTTGCAATTATTTTGATTTGATTTGAGCATGGGACTGGGCATCCCGGTGACCAGCCATTTTCTCGTGAATGAGGAGCGGAGTCCACTCCTCTTGAGAATACCCCGCCTAGCATGGAAGATACAGACATCCCTAGTTGATACATGAGTTATTCGAGCATACAAAACAGAATTTCATTTGAAGGTTTGGAGTTTCGCACATACAAATTTACTTGGAATGGCAGGTAGATACCGCATATAGGAAGGTATGGTGGACTCATATGGAATAACTTTGGGGTTTATGGAGTTTGGATGCACAAGAAGTATTCCCGCTTAGTACAAGTGAAGGCTAGAAAAAGACTGGGAAGCGACCAACTAGAGAGCGACAACAGTCATGAACATGCATTAAAATTAATCAACACTGAGTGCAAGCATGAGTAGGATATAATCCACCATGAACATAAATATCGTGAAGGCTATGTTGATTTTGTTTCAACTACATGTGTGAACATGTGCCAAGTCAAGTCACTCAAATCATTCAAAGGAGGATACCACCCTATCATATCACATCACAACCATTTTAATAGCATGTTGGCCCGCAAGGTAAACCATTATAAACTCGTAGCTAATTAAGCATGGAATAAGCAACTATAATCTCAAATTGTCATTGCAAACATGTTTATTCATAATAGGTTGAATCAGGAACGATAAACTAATCATATTTACAAAAACAAGATAGGTCGGGTTCATACCAGCTTCTCTCATCTCAATCAGTCCATCATATATCGTCATTATTGCCTTTCACTTGCACGACTGAACAGTGTGGATAATAATAATAGTGCACGTGCATTGGACTAAGCTGGAATCTGCAAGCATTCAATTCAAAGGAGAGGACAAGGTAATATGGGCTCATGGTTAAATAAAAAATAATGCATATAAGAGCCACTCAACATTTTCATTATGGTCCTCTCCTCTCAACCCTTAAAGAAAAGAAAAGAAATAAAACTATTTACACGGGAAAACCCCCCAACAAGCAAAAGAAGAACGAGAAATCTTTTTGGTTTTCTTTTAATTACTACTACAAGCATGGAAAGTAAACTAGCTAGTTTTTTTGGTTTTCTTAAGGTTATTCAAACACACAAGAAGAAAGCAAGAGAAGGAAATAAACTAGCATGGATAGTACAATGAAAAAGTATGAGCACCGACAACTAAGATGGGTGTGTGAACATGAATGTAATGTCGGTGAGAAATACGTACTCCCCCAAGCTTAGGCTTTTGGCCTAAGTTGGTCTATGCCCGCGGATCAAAGTGGTAGTTGGGGTCGTAGTGAGATGCAACAGCCATTGCCTCACGAGCTGCAGCTTGGAGGCGAGCTGCCTCCGTCCTCCTCTGATATCCGTTTGCCTCCTCCCTAGTTATAAAGTATCTCCTTTTTGCCTGAAAGTCAAAGAAAGTAGGAGCAGTGAGAGCAATATGGACAGTACGCCGCCTGTCAAAGATTAGTCGATACTGTAGGAACTATTCATTCCTCTCAAGAAACTGATGGCTAACCATGGCACTATAATCTAGATAAGCAGGAGGCAACTGCCTATCATTTTCATGTATGGGTACCCCAAGATAATTAGCTACACGAGTTGCATAAATCCCACCAAACAAATCTCCAATTAAACCATTATTATGCAACCTACATGCAACGATGGCCCCCATGTTATATTGTTTATCTCCTAACACCGCACTCCTAAGAACACTAAGATCAGGAACACACATGTGACATGCCTCATCCTTACCATTTATGCATCTACCTATAAAGAGAGCAAAATAATGTATAGTAGGAAAAGAATGCTCCCTATGGTAGCTTGTGTTATTTCTCTAGATTCCCCCACAGTGATACTAGCAAGGAAATCTTTAAATTCAGATTTGCGAGGTTCACTAGCACTTCCCCATTGCGGGAGTTTACAAGTAGTAGTAAAATCTTCTAAGTCCATGGTATAAGATTTATCATAAAGATCAAACAGGACATTGTGAGAATTGCACGAAGATGTAAATTTAAACCTTCTCACAAAGGAATCGGTTAAATGGTAGTATTGAGGGCACTTATCTTGCATGAAGTCCTCAAGATCAGCATTACGCACATATGCATTAAATTTATCCTTGATGTCTGCTTTGACCATAAACTCCTCTGACGGCCATTCACAAGGCCGCACGTAAGCTTCCCTCGGTGGTTCATCGTCCTGCTCACGTATTGCGAGCATGGGTCCTTGCTTCCTTGAAGAACCACCTTGGTACATTTTCCTAGACATATTTCTTTCTCTGAAAAATTTCTGAAAATTTTTAGTGACTCAAAATAAAAGTGAACCAAACTCAACAAAATTGATAGCAACTACTCCCACAAGTGGCTAGAGACTATATCATGCATTAGAACTACTTGGGACCAAATAAATTTGACATGCAAGCTCAAGAATAGGTCACCTTGGCAGCAAAAATTTGCAATGAATAAAACACTAGAACAAAAACTAATTGGACCATTGGAGGAGTCACATACCAAAGAACAACCCCCAAAGCAGTTTTGTGAATGGAGCTTTGAGCAAGGAGATAAAAAATGGTAGCCAGATGAGCTAGAACTCGTGCTTGAGCTGGTTGGTGATTTTTTTGGGAGGAAGAAGAAGAGCATGGGTGCAGGAATAAGTGGAGGGGGCCACCAGGGGCCCACGAGGCAGGGGTGTGCCCTAGGGTGGCGCCCTGGACCCTCATGGCCAGGTGCTTGCTCCCCCTGCTGTGTTCTCAATGCCAGATATTCTCAAATATTCCAAAAAAATCATATTTAATTTCCAGGGCATTTGGAGAACTTTTATTTTCGGAGTATTTTTTATTGCATGGATAATTCAGAAAACAGACAGAAAATACTATTTTTTACTTTATTTAATCTAAATAACATAAAGTAAAAGGAGGGTACAGAGAGTTGTGCCTTCTAACTTCATCCATTTCATGCTCATCAAAAGGAATCCACTAACAAGGTTGATCAAGTCCTGTTAACAAACTCATTCCGAATCGCATGAAACCGGAGAAATTTTGAAATGACACTAGGTTACCTCAACGGGGTATGTACATCCCAATAATAAGAATATCATATTTCTTCTTGATAGTAGGAAGAGGAAATTTAAAACCTCCAATAATAATCGATGGAATTTTTCCAATAGAATTGATGCTGTGGACTTGAGGTTGTTTCCTCGGAAAGTGTACCGTATGCTCATTACCATTAACATGAAAAGTGACATTGCCTTTGTTGCAGTCAATAACAGCCCCTACATTATTCAAAGAGGGTCTACCAAGGATAATCGACATACTATCGTCCTCGGGAATATCAAGAATAACGAAGTTCGTTAAGATAGTAACGTTTGCAACCACAACAGGCACATCCTCACAAATACCGACAGGTATAGCGGTTGATTTATTGGCCATTTGCAAAGATATTTTAGTAGTTGTGAACTTATTCAATTCAAGTCTATGATATAATGAGAGAGGCATAACACTAACACTGGCTCCAAGATCACATAAAGCAGTTTTAACATAGTTTCTTTTAATGGAGCATGGTATAGTTGGTACTCCTGGATCTCCAAGTTTCTTAGGCATTCCACCCTTAAAAGTATAATTAGCAAGCATGGTGGAAATTTCAGCTTCCAGTATCTTTCTTTTATTTGTAATAATATCTTTCATGTACTTAGCATAAGGATTCACTTTAAGCATATCAGTTAAATGCATACGCAAAAAGATAGGTCTAATCATTTCAGCAAAGCGCTCAAAATCCTCATCATCCTTTTTCTTGGATGGTTTAGGAGGAAAAGGCATGGGTTTCTGAACCCATGGTTCTCTTTCTTTACCGTGCTTCCTAGCAACGAAGTCTCTCTTATCATAACATTGATTCTTTGATTGTGGGTTATCAAGATCAACAGCAGGTTCAACCTCTACATCATTGTCATTGCTAGGTTGAGCATCAACATGAACATTATCATTAACATTATCACTAGGTTCATGTTCATCATCAGATTATGTTTCAACATCAGAAATAGAAATATTATTGGGATTCTCGGGTGTGTCTATAACAGGTTCACTAGAAGCATGCAAAGTCCTATCATTTTTCTTCTTCTTTTTAGAAGTACTAGGTGCATCTACATTATTTCTCTGAGAACCTTGCTCAATTCTCTCAGGGTGGCCCTCAGGATACAAAGGTTCCTGAGTCATTTTACCCGTTCTAGCTGCTACTCTAACAGCAAAGTCATGTTTATTATTATTTAATTCATTGAGCAAATCATTCTGAGCCTTAAGCACTTGTTCTACTTGAGTGGTAACCATGGAAGCATGTTTACTAATGAGTTTAAGTTCACCTTTAACTCTAGCCATAAAATCACTCAAGTGTCCAATCATATAAGTATTACTTTTCAATTGTCTACCAACATAAGCATGGAAGTTTTCTTGTTTAGCCATAAAGTCAGCAAATTCATCCACGCATTGGCTAGCAAGCTTAGTAGACGGGATTTCAACTTTATCATATCTATAGAGAGAATTTACCTTTACTACCTGTGTTGGGTTATCAAGACCGTGTACTTCTTCAATAGGAGGTATATTAAGGCCATGTATTTCTTCAACTAGAGGTAAATTCTTAACATCTTCAGCTTTAATACCTTTCTCTTTCATAGATTTCTTTGCCTCTTGCATATCTTCAGGACTGAGAAATAGAACACCTCTTTTCTTTGGGGTTGGCTTAGGAGTTGGTTCAGGAAGTGTCCAATTGTTTTCATTAGTCAACATATTATTCAATAACAATTCAGCTTGATCAACAGTTCTTTCCCTGAAAACACAACCAGCACAACTATCCAGGCGGTCTCTGGAAGCATCGGTTAGTCCATTATAAAAGATATCAAGTATTTCATTTTTCTTAAGAGGATGATCAGGCAAAGCATTAAGTAATCGGAGAAGCCTCCCCCAAGCTTGTGGGAGACTCTCTTCATCAATTTGCACAAAATTATATATTTCCCTCAAGGAAATATTTAGAAGAGAAGTAATAAATCATATCCCGGGGACTACGCACACAACCAGGATCAAGAGAATTAAACCATATTTTAGCATCACCCTTTAATGAGAACGGAAAAATCTTAAGGATATAGTAGTAGCGAGATTTCTCATCATTAGTGAACAGGGTAGCTATATCATTCAATTTAGTAAGATGAGCCACAATAGTTTCAGATTCATTGCCGTAAAAAGGATCAGATTCAACCAAAGTAATTATCTCAGGATCGATAGAGAAATCATAATCCTTATCAGTAACACAGATAGGTGAAGTAGCAAAAGCAGGGTCATATTTCATTCTAGCATTCAGAGACTTTTGTTTCAGCTTAGCTAATAATTTCTTAAGATTAGATCTACCATTACAAGCAAGAAAATCTCTAACAATTTCTTTATCCATAACATAACCCTCACGCACAACAGGCAATTCATATCTCGGGGGAGAATCTTCATCATCACTTTCATCAATATTATCAGTTTCAATAATTTCATTCTCTCTAGCCCTAGCAAGCTGTTCATCAAGAAATTCACCTAATGGCACAGTAGTATCAAGCATAGGAGTAGTTTCATCATAAGTATCATGCATAGCAGAAGTGGCATCATCAATGACATGCGACATATCAGAATTAATAGCAGAAGCAGGTTTAGGTGTCGCAAGTTTACTCATAACATAACGAGAATCAAGTGCAGAGCTACATGGCAGTTCCTTACCTCCCCTCATAGTTGAGGGATAAATCTTAGTTCTTTCGTCTTTCAAGTTCCTCATAGTGACCAGCAGATATAAATCCCAAGTGACTCAAAGAATAGAGCTATGCTCCCCGGCAAGGGCGCCAGAAAATAGTCTTGATAACCCACAAGTATAGGGGATCACAACAATTTTCGAGGGTAGAGTATTCAACCCAAATTTATTGATTCAACACAAGGGGAGCCAAAGAATATTCTCAAGTATTAGCAGTTGAGTTGTCAATCCAACCACACTTGGATAACTTAGTATCTGCAGCAAAGTATTTAGTAGCAAAGTAGTATGGAAGTAACGGTAATAGTGGCAAAAGTAACAGTAGCAGTTCTGTAGTAATTGTAATAGTGGCAACGGTAAAGTAACTAAGCAAAGAGCAATATGTGAAAAGCTCGTAGGCATTGGATCAGTGATGGATAATTATGTCATATGCGATTCCTCATGTAATAGTTATAACATAGGGTGACACAGAACTAGCTCCAATTCATCAATGTAGTGTAGGCATGTATTCCGAATATAGTCATATGTGCTTATGGAAAAGAACTTGCATGACATCTTTTGTCCTACCCTCCCATGGCAGCGGGGTCCTATTGGAAACTAAGGGATATTAAGGCCTCCTTTTAATAGAGTACCAGACCAAAGCATTAACACTTAGTGAATACATGAACTCCTCAAACTACGGTCATCACTGGTAAGTATCCCGATTATTGTCACTTCGGGGTTAATGGATCATAACACATAATAGGTGACTATAGACTTGCAAGATAGGATCATGAACTTACATATATTCATGACAACATAATATGTTCAGATCTGAAATCATGGCACTCAGGCCCTAGTGACAAGCATTAAGCATAGCAAAGTCATAGCAACATCGATCTCAGAACATAGTGGATACTAGGGATCAAACCCTAACAAAACTAACTCGATTAGATGGTAAATCTCATCCAACCCATCACCGTCCAGCAAGCCTACAATGGAATTACTCACGCAGGGCAGTGAGCATCATGAAATTGGTGATGGAGGATGGTTAATGATGACGACGGCGACGGATCCCCCTCTCCGGAGCCCCGAACGGACTCCAGATCAGCCCTCCCGAGAGAGTTTAGGGTTTGGCGGTGGCTCTGTATCATAAAACGCGATGAATCCTTCTCTCCTATTTTTTCTCTCCCCAAACGTGAATATATGGAGTTGGAGTTGAGGTCGGTGGAGCTTCAGGGGGCCCACGAGGCAGGGGCGCGCCCCCACCCTCGTGCACAGGGTGTGGGCCCCCTGACATTGATTCTTTCGCTGATATTTTTTATTAAATCCAAAATGTTGCTCCGTGGATTTTCAGGTCATTCCGAGAACTTTTATTTCTGCACAAAAATAACACCATGGTAGTTCTGCTGAAAACAGCGTCAGTCCGGGTTAGTTCCATCCAAATCATGCAAGTTAGAGTCCAAAACAAGGGCAAAAGTGTTTGGAAAAGTAGATACGGCGGAGACATATTAGGAAGCCGCGAGGTAGGGGCGCACCCAGGGGGGTAGGGCGCACCCTCCACCCTCGTGGTGGCCTCGGGACTCTTCTAGTCCACCTCTGATGCTCCATGGGCTTTTTCTGGTCAAAAAATAATCTCCGTAAATTTTCAGGTCAATTGGACTCTGTTTGATATTCCTTTTCCGCGATACTCAAATACAAGCTAAAAAACTGGCACTGGGCTCTAGGTTAATAGGTTAGTCCCAAGAATCATATAAAATAGCATATAAATGCATATAAAACATCCAATATGGATAATATAATATCATGGAACAATAAAAAATTATAGATACGTTAGAGACATATCGAGCATCCCCAAGCTTAATTCCTGCTCATCCTCGAGTAGGTAAATGATAAAAACAGAATTTTGATGTGGAATGCTACCTAACATATTTATCCATGTAATTTTCTTTATTGTGGCAAGAATATTCAGATCCATAAGATTCAAAACAAAAGTTTAGTATTGACATAAAAAATAATACTTCAAGCATACTAACAAGGCAATTATGTCTTCTCAAAATAACATGGCCAAAGAAATCTTATCCCTACAAAATCATATAGTCTGGATATGCTCCATCTTCACCACACAAAATACTCAAATCATGCACAACCCCGATGACAAGCCAAGCAATTGTTTCATACTTTTGATGCGTGAGTCATGGATATAGCATTATGGTGGAAGAGAATATGGTGGTTGTGGAGAAGACAAAAAGAGGGGGATAGTCTCACATCAACTAGGCGTATCAATGGGCTATGGAGATGCCCATCAATAGATATCAATGTGAGTGAGTAGGGATTGCCATGCAACGGATGCACCAGAGCTATAAGTTTATGAAAGCTCAAAAATAAACTAAGTGGGTGTGCATCCAACTTGCTTGCTCATGAAGACCTAAGGCATTTGAGGAAGCCCATCGTTGGAATATACAAGCCAAGTTCTATAGTGAAAAATTCCCACTAGTATATAAAAGTGACAACATAGGAGACTCTCTATCATGAAGATCATGGTGCTACTTTGAAGCACAAGTGTGGTAAAAGGATAGTAGCATTGTCCCTTCTCTCATTTTTTTGATTGGCTTCTTTGGCCTACTTTTTTATTGGCTTCTTTGACCTTTTTTATTTCCTCACATGGGACAATGCTCTAATAATGATGATCATCACACTTTTATTTACTTACAACTCAAAAAATTACAACTCGATACTTAGAACAAAAATATGACTCTATATGAATGCCTCCGGTGGTGTATCAGGATGTACAATGAATCAGAGTGTCATGCATGAAAGAATTATGAAAGGTGGCTTTGCCACAAATACGATGTCAACTACATGATCATGCAAAGCAATATGAGAATGGTGAAGTGTGTCATAATAAACGGAACAGTGGAAAGTTGCATGGCAATATATCTTGGAATGGCTATGGAAATGCCATAATAGGTAGGTATGGTGGCTGTTTTGAGGAAGGTATATGGTGGGTGTATGGTACCGGCGAAAGTTGTGCGGTACAAGAGAGGCTAGCAATGGTGGAAGGGTGAGAGTGCGTATAATCCATGGACTCAACATTAGTCATAAAGAACTCACATACTTATTGCAAAAATCTATTAGTAATCAAAACAAAGTACTACGGGCATGCTCCTAGGGGGATAGATTGGTATGAAAAGAACATCGCTCGTCCCAACCGCCACTCATAAGGAAGACAATCAAAAAATATCTCATGCTCCAACTTCGTTACATAACGATTCACCATACATGCATGCTACGGGACTCACAAACCTTAACACAAGTATTTCTCAAATTCACAACTACTCACTGGCATGACTCTAATATCACCATCTTTATATCTCAAAACAATCATAAGGAATCAAACTTCTCATAGTATTCAATGCATTTTATATGAAAGTTTTTATTATATCCCTCTTGGATGCCCATCATATTAGGACTAAAATCATAACCAAAGCAAATTACCATGTTGTTTAAGACTCTCAAAATAATATAAGTGAAGCATGAGAGTTCATCAATTTCTTCAAAATAAAACCACCGTCATGCTCTAAAAAGATATAAGTGAAGCACTAGAGCAAATGACAAACTACTCCAAAAGATATAAGTGAAGATCAATGAGTAGTCGAATAATTATGCAACTATGTTAAGACTCCCAAACATTTAAGAATTTTAGATCTTGATATTTTATTCAAACAGCAAGCAAAACAAAATAAAATGACATTGCAAAGATAGCACATATCATGTGAAGAAACAAAAACTCAGGCTCAACCAAAATTGACCGATAGTTGTTGAAGAAGAAAGGTGGGATGCCCCAAGATTAGATGCTGTAGACTTCTTGGAATATTAATTAGGGATGCCTTGGGCATCCCCAAGCTTGAGCTTTTGTGTCTCCTTAATTCCTTTTATATCATGGTTTCCCTAAATCTCAAAAACTTCATCCACATAAAACTCAACAAGAACTCGTGAGATAAGTTAGTATAAATCAACGCAATAACCTTATCATTCTCTACTGTAGCAAATCACTAAAAATTATTATTTGATATTGCCTACTAAATGCGCTGCATATTTAACACTCCTATCCTCAAATAGAATCATTAAACAAGCCAACATATGCAAATAATGCAAACATAACAGCAATATGTCTAAACAGGACAGTCTGTAAAGAATGCAAGAGGAATCATACTTCCCTAACTCCAAAAAATTTGGAAAATTACCACACTGTAGAAAATTTGTTGTTACTAGTTGTGTCAAAATTTAAAGATTTTATCATGTTCTGACTATTCACCAATATTAAAAAAAATAACAACAAACTTTCTGTTTTCGAAATAGCAACATATAGACTTGTAAAATAAGCATGGTAAACGCTATACTTGACTTTTTTTATTGAACTAAAAGATATAAAACATGTCTCTGAATAAAAGCAAGCAAATACTAATAAAATAAAATGACGCTCCAAGCAAAACACATATCATGTGGTGAATAAAAATATAGCTCCAAGTAAGGTTACCGATGAACGAAGACGAAAGAGGGGATGCCATTTGGGGCATCCCCAATCTTAGGATCTTTCCACTCCTTATTCCATAGTCCATTGAATCTTTACCAAAAACTTGAAAACTTCACAACACAAAACTCAACAGAAAATCTTACGAGATCCGTTAGTATAAGAAAGCAAATCACCACTTAGGTACCATTGTGAACTCATTCTAAATTCATATTGGTGTTATATATACTGTATTCCAACTTATCTATGGTTCATACCCTCCGATACTACTCATAGATTCATCAAAATAAGCAAACAACACATAGAAAACAGAATCTGTAAAAAACAGAATAGTCTGTAATAATCTGGAAACTTTCCATACTTATGCAACTCTAAAAATTCTGCGAAATTAGGACAATCTAGGAAATTTGTATATCAATCTTGTGTAAAAAATCAGATCAAAAGCACGTTCCGGTGAATTTTCAAATTTCCTGGACTGAGCGCAAAAGTTTCTGTTTTTGCACAGAATCAAGTCAACTATCATCCACACTATCCCAAAAGCTTTACTTGGCATTTTTTTTAAACAAAAGCTATAAAACATGATTAATACAGTAGCCTAATCATGTGAACACACAAAAACAGTAAGGGTAAATATTGGGTTGTCTCACAACAAGCGCTTTTCTTTAATGCCTTTCTAGCTAGGCATGATGATTTCAATGATGCTCATATAAAAGATAAGAACTGAAACATAAAGAAAGCATCATGAAGAATATGACTAGCACATTTAAGTCTAACCCACTTCCTATGCATAGGGATTTTGTGAGCAAACAATTTATGGGAGCAAGAGTCAACTAGCATAGGACGGCGAAACAAGCATATCTTCAAGATTCTCAACACATAGAGAGGAAACTTGATATTATTGCAACTTCTACAAGCATATATTCCTCCCTTATAATAATTTTCAGTAGCATCATGAATGAATTCAATAATATAACCATCACATAAAGCATTATTTTCATGATCTACAAGCATACAAATTTTATTACTCTCCACATAAGCAAATTTCTTCTCATTCATAATGGTGGGAGCAAATTCAATGAAATAACTATCATGTGAGGCATAATCCAATTGAAAATTAAAATCAAGATGACAAGTTTCATGGTTGTCATTATTCTTTATAGCATAAATGTCATCACAATAATCATCATAGATAGCAACTTTGTTCTCATAATCAATTGGAACCTCTTTCGAAATAGTGGATTCATTACTAAATAAAGTCATGACCTCTCCAAATCCACTTTCATAATTATCACAATAAGATTAAACACCCTCCAAAATAGTGGGATCATTACTTCCTAAATTTGACACTCTTCCAAACCCACTTTCATCAATATAATCATCATTTCCACGAAAGACATTAAAAAGATGAAGCATATGAGGCAACCTCAATTCCATTTTTTGTAGTTTTATTTTATAAACTAAACTAGTGATAAAACAAGAAACTAAAAGATTCGAACGCAAGATCTAAAGATATACCTTCAAGCACTAACCTCCCCGTCAACAGCGCCCGAAAAGAGCTTGATGTCTACGACGCAAACTTCTTCTTGTAGACTCGTGTTGGGCCTCCAAGCACAGAGTTTTGTAGAACAGTAGCAAATTTCCCTCAAGTGGATGACCTAAGGTTTATCAATTCGTGGGAGGAATGAGATGAAGATGGTCTCTCTCAAACAACCCTGTAAACAAATAACAAAGAGTCTCTTGTGTCCCCAACACACCCAATACAATGGTAAATTGTATAGGTGCACTAGTTCGGCGAAGAGATGGTGATACAAGTGCAATATGGATGGTAGATATAGTTTTTTGTAATCTGAAAATATAAAAACAGCAAGGTAGCAAGTGACAAAAGTGAGCAAAAACGGTATTGCAATGCTTTGAAACAAGGCCTAGGGTTCATACTTTCACTAATGCAAGTTCTCTCAACAATGATAACATAATTGGATCAAATAACAATCCCTCGACATGCAACAAAGAGTCACTCCAAAGTCACTAATAGCAGAGAACAAACGAAGAGATTATTGTAGGGTACGAAACCACCTCAAAGTTATTCTTTCCGATCAATCAATTGGGCTATTCCTATAAGTGTCACAAATAGCCCTAGAGTTCATAGTAAAATAACACCTTAAGACACACATCAACCAAAACCCTAATGTCACCTAGATACTCCAATGTCACTTCAAGTATCCGTGGGTTTGATTATATGATATGTTGGGGAACATAGTAATTTCAAAAAAAATCCTACGCACACGCAAGATCATGGTGATGCATAGCAACGAGAGGGGAGAGTGTTGTCCACGTACCCTCGTAGACCGAAAGCGGAAGCGTTAGAACAACGCGGTTGATGTAGTCGTACGTCTTCACGGCCCGACCGATCAAGCACCGAAACTACGGCACCTCCGAGTTCTAGCACACGTTCAGCTCGATGACGCGATCCCCGTACTCCGATCTAGCAGAATGTCGGGGAAGAGTTCCGTAAGCATGACGGCGTGGTGACGATCTTGATGTCTGCCATCGCAGGGCTTTGCCTAAGCACCGCTACAATATTATCGAGGAGGACTATGGTGGAGGGGGGCACCGCACACGGCTAAGAGATCAAGAGATCAATTGTTGTGTCTAGACGTGCCCCCTGCCCCCGTATATAAAGGAGCAAGGGGGGAGGGGGCGGCCGGACTAGGAGGGGGCGGCCGGCCTAGGAGGGGGCGCGCCAAGGGGAGTCCTACTCCCACCAGGAGTAGGACTCCCTCCTTCCTTGTTGGAGTAGGAGAAGGGGGGAAAGAGGAGGGAGAGAGAGAGGAAGGAAAGGGGGGGCGCCGCTCCCTTCTCCTTGTCCTATTCGGACTAGGGGGGAGGGTGCGCGGCCCAGCCCATGCCTCCTCTCCTCTTCTCCACTAAGGCCCATGTAGGCCCATTAAGCCCCCGGGGGGTTCTGGTAACCTCCCGGTACTCCGGTAAAATCCCGATTTCACCCGGAACACTTCCGACATCCAAATATAGGCTTCCAATATATCAATCTTCATGTCTCGACCATTTCGAGACTCCTCGTCATGTCCGTAATCACATTAGGGACTCCGAACAAACTTTGGTACATCAAAACTCATAAACTCATAATATAGCTGTCATCGAAACCTTAAGCGTGCGGACCCTACGGGTTCGAGAACTATGTAGACATGACCGAGAACCATTTCCGGTCAATAACCAATAGCAGAACCTGGATGCTCATATTGGCTCCTACATATTCTACGAAGATCTTTATCGGTCAAACCGCATAAAAACATACGTTGTTCCCTTTGTCATCATTATGTTACTTGCCCGAGATTTGATCGTCGGTATCTCAATACCTAGTTCAATCTCGTTACCGGCAAGTCTCTTTACTCGTTACATAATGAATCATTCCGTAACTAACTCATTAGCTACATTGCTTGCAAGGCTTATGGTGATGTGCATTACCGAGAGGGCCCAGAGATACCTCTCCGACAATCGTGGTGACAAAACCTAATCTCGAAATACGCCAACTCAACATGTACCTTTGGAGACACCTGTAGAGCTTCTTTATAATCACCCAGTTACGTTGTGATGTTTGGTAGCACACAAAGTGTTCCTCCGGTAAACGGGAGTTGCATAATCTCATAGTTGTAGGAACATGTATAAGTCATGAAGAAAGCAATAGCAACATACTAAATGATCAAGTGCTAAGCTAACGGAATGGGTCATGTCAATCATATCATTCTCCTAATGATGTGATCCTGTTAATCAAATGACAACTCATGTCTATGGTTAGGAAACATAACCATCTTTGATTAATGAGCTATTCAAGTAGAGGCATACTAGTGACTTTAAGTTTGTCTATGTATTCAGACATGTATCATGTTTCCGGCTAATACAACTATAGCATGAATAATAAACATTTATCATGATATGAGGAAATAAATAATAAATTTATTATTGCCTCTAGGGCATATTTCCTTCAGTCTCCCACTTGCACTAGAGTCAACAATCTAGATTACACAGTAATGATTCTAACACCCATGGAGTCTTGGTGCTCATCATGTTTTGCTCGTGGAAGAGGCTTAGTCAACGGGTCTGCAACATTCTGATCCGTATGTATCTTGCTAATCTCTATGTCTCCCACCTGGACTTGGTCTCGGATGGAATTGAAGCGTCTCTTGATGTGCTTGGTCCTCTTGTGAAATCTGGATTCCTTTGCCAAGGCAATTGCACCAGTATTGTCACAGAAGATCCTCATTGGTCCCGATGCACTAGGTATGACACCTAGATCGGAAATGAACTCCTTCATCCAAACTCCTTCATTTGCTGCTTCTGAAGCAGCTATGTACTCCGCTTCGCATGTAGATCCCGCCACGACGCTTTGTTTAGAACTGCACCAACTGACAGCTCCACCGTACAATATAAACACGTATCCGGTTTGCGATTTAGAATCGTCCGGATCAGTGTCAAAGCTTGCATCGACGTAACCATTTATGACTAGCTCTTTGTCACCTCCATAAACGAGAAACATATCCTTAGTCCTTTTTAGGTATTTCAGGATGTTCTTGACCGTTGTCCAGTGATCCACTCCTGGATTACTTTGGTACCTCCCTGCCAAACTTATTGCTAAGCATACATCAGGTTTGGTACACAACATTGCATACATGATAGAGCCTATGGCTGAAGCATAGGGACCATCTTTCATTTTCTCTCTATCTTCTGCTGTGGTCGGGCATTGAGTCTGACTCAGCTTCACACCTTGTAATACTGGCAAGAACCCTTTCTTTGCCTGATCCATTTTGAACTTTTTCAAAACTTTATCAAGGTATGTGCTTTGTGAAAGTCCAATTAAGCATCTTGATCTATCTCTATAGATCTTGATGCCCAATATGTAAGCAGCTTCACCGAGGTCTTTCATCGAAAAACTTTTATTCAAGTATCCCTTTATGCTATCCAGAAATTCTATATCATTTCCAATCAACAATATGTCATCTACATATAATATCAGAAATGCTACAGAGCTCCCACTCACTTTCTTGTAAATACAGGCTTCTCCAAAAGTCTGTATAAAACCATATGCTTTGATCACACTATCAAAGCGTTTATTCCAACTCCGAGAGGCTTGCACCAGTCCATAAATGGATCGCTGGCGCTTGCACACTTTGTTAGCACCTTTTGGATCGACAAAACCTCCCAATTGCATCATATACAACTCTTCTTCCAGAAATCCATTCAGGAATGCAGTTTTGACAGCCATTTGCCATATTTCATAATCATAAAATGCGGCAATTGCTAACATGATTCGGACAGACTTAAGCATCGCTACAGGTGAGAAAGTCTCATCGTAGTCAACCCCTTGAACTTGTCGAAAACCTTTCGCAACAAGTCGAGCTTTGTAGACAGTTACATTACCATCAGTGTCAGTCTTCTTCTTGAAGATCCATTTATTCTCGATGGCCTGCCGATCATCGAGCAAGTCAACCAACATCCATACTTTATTCTCATACATGGATCCCATCTTAGATTTCATGGCCTCAAGCCATTTTGGGGAATCTGGGCTCATCATCGCTTACTCATAGTTCGTAGGTTCGCCATGGTCAAGTAATATGGCTTCCAGAATAGGATTACCGTACCACTTTGGTGCGGATCTTACTCTGGTTGACCTACGAGGTTCGATAGTAACTTGATCTGAAGTTTCATGATCAATATCATTAGCTTCCTCACTGATTGGTGTAGTTGTCACAGGAACCGGTTCTTGTGATGAACTACTTTCCAATAAGGGAGCAGGTACAATTACCTCATCAAGTTCTACTTTCCTCCCACTCACTTCTTTCGAGAGAAACTCCTTCTCTAGAAAGGATCCGAATTTTAGCAACAAAAATCTTGCCCTCAGATCTGTGATAGAAGGTGTATCCAATAGTCTCTTTTGGGTATCCTATGAAGACATATTTCTCCGATTTAGGTTCGAGCTTACCTGCTTGAAGTTTCTTCACATAAGCATCACAACCCCAAACTTTAAGAAATGATAACTTTGGTTTCTTGCCAAACCATAGTTCATAAGGCGTCGTCTCAACGGATTTTTATGGTGCCCTATTTAATGTGAATGCGGCCGTCTCTAAAGCATAACCCCAAAACGATAGCGGTAAATCAGTAAGAGATATCATAGATCGCACCATATCTAGTAAAGTACGATTACGATGTTCGGACACACCATTTCGTTGTGGTGTTCCAGGTGGCGTGAGTTGCGAAACTATTCCGCATTGCTTCAAATGTAAACCAAACTCGTAACTCAAATATTCTCCTCCTCGATCAGATCGTAGAAACTTTATTTTCTTGTTACGATGATTTTCCACTTCACTCTGAAATTCTTTGAACTTCTCAAATGTTTCAGACTTGTGTTTCATCAAGTATATATACCCATATCTGCTCAAATCATCTATGAAGGTGAGAAAATAACGATACCCATCGCGAGCCTTAATATTCATAGGACCACATACATCAGTATGTATGATTTCCAACAAATCATTTGCTCGCTCCATAGTTCCGGAGAACGGCGTTTTAGTCATCTTGCCCATGAGGCACGGTTCGCAAGTACCAAGTGATTCATAATCAAGTGATTCCAGAAGTCCATCAATATGGAGTTTCTTCATGCGCTTTACACCAATATGACCCAAACGGCAGTGCCACAAATAAGTTGCACTATCATTATCAACTTTGCATCTTTTGGCTTCAACATTATGAATACGTGTATCACTACTATCGAGATTTAATAAAAATAGACCACTCTTTAAGGGTGCATGACCATAAAAGATATTACTCATATAAATAGAACAACCATTATTCTCAGATTTAAATGAATAACCGTCTTGCATCAAACAAGATCCAGATATAATGTTCATGCTTAACGCTGGTACCAAATAACAATTATTCAGGTCTAAAATTAATCCCGAAGGTAGATGTAGAGGTAGTGTGCTGACTGCGATCATGTCGACTTTGGAACCATTTCCCACGCGCATCGTCACCTCGTCCTTAGCCAATCTTCGCTTAATCCGTAGTCCCTGTTTCGAGTTGCAAATATTAGCAACAGAACCAGTATCAAATACCCAGGTGCTACTGCGAGCATTAGTAAGGTACACATCAATAACATGTATATCACATATACCTTTGTTCACCTTGCCATCCTTCTTATCCGCCAAATACTTGGGGCAATTCTGCTTCCAGTGTCCAGTCTGCTTGCAGTAGAAGCACTCAGTCTCAGGCTTAGGACTAGATTTGGGTTTCTTCTCTTGAGTAGCAACTTGTTTGTTGTTCTTCTTGAAGTTCCCCTTCTTCTTCCCTTTACCCTTTTTCTTGAAACTGGTGGTCTTATTGACCATCAACACTTGATGCTCCTTCTTGATTTCTACCTCCACAGCCTTTAGCATTGCAAAGAGCTCGGGAATAGCCTTGTCCATCCCTTGCATATTATAGTTCATCATGAAGCTCTTGTAGCTTGGTGGCAGTGATTGAAGAATTCTGTCAATGACACTATCATTAGGAAGATTAACTCCCAGTTGAATCAAGTGATTATTATACCCAGACATTTTGAGTATATGTTCACTGACAGAACTATTCTCCTCCATCTTACAACTATAGAACTTATTGGAGACTTCATATCTCTCAATCTGGGCATTTGCTTGAAATATTAACTTCAACTCCTAGAACATCTCATATGCTCCATGACGTTCAAAACGTCGTTGAAGTCCCGGTTCTAAGCCGTAAAGAATGGCACACTGAACTATCGAGTAGTCAACACGTTTGCTCTACCAGACGTTCTTAACGTCATCAGTTGCATCTGCAGCAGGCCTGGCACCCAGCGGTGCTTCCAGGACGTAATTCTTCTGTGCAGCAATGAGGATAATCCTCAAGTTATGGACCCAGTCCGTATAATTGCTACCATCATCTTTCAACTTAGATTTCTCAAGGAACGCATTAAAATTCAACGGGACAACAGCACGAGCCATCTATCTACAATAAACATAGTCAAGCAAAATACTATCAGGTACTAAGTTCATGATAAATTTAAGTTCAATTAATCATATTACTAAAGAACTCCCACTTAGACAGACATCTCTCTAGTCATCTAAGTAATCACGTGATCCAAATCAACTAAACCATGTCCGATCATCACGTGAGATGAAGTAGTTTTCAATGGTGAACATCACTATGTTGATCATATCTACTATATGATTCACGTTCGACCTTTCGGTCTCCGTGTTCCGAGGCCATATCTGTATATTCTAGGCTCGTCAAGTTTAACCTGAGTATTCCGCGTGTGCAACTGTTTTGCACCCGTTGTATTTGAGCGTAGAGCCTATCACACCCGATCATCACGTGTTGTCTCAGCACGAAGAACTTTCGCAACGGTGCATACTCAGGGAGAACACTTCTTGATAATTAGTGAGAGATCATCTTAAAATGCTACCGTCAATCAAAGCAAGATAAGATGCATAAAGGATAAACATCACATGCAATCAATATAAGTGATATGATATGGCCATCATCATCTTGTGCTTGTGATCTCCATCTTCGAAGCACCGTCATGATCACCATCGTCACCGGCGCGACACCTTGATCTCCATCGTAGCATCGTTGTCGTTACGCCATCTATTGCTTCTACGACTATCGCTACCGCTTAGTGATAAAGTAAAGCAATTACAGGGTGTTTGCATTTCATACAATAAAGCGACAGCCATATGGCTCCTGCCAGTTGCCGATAACTTTGGTTACAAAACATGACGATCTCATACAATAAAATATAGCATCACGTCTTGACCATATCACATCACAACATGCCCTGCAAAAACAAGTTGGACGTCCTCTACTTTATTGTTGCAAATTTTACGTGGCTGCTACGGGCTGAGCAAGAACCGTTCTTACCTACGCATCAAAACCACAACGACAGTTTGTCAAGTTAGTGTTGTTTTAACCTTCGCAAGGACCGGGCGTAGCCACACTCGGTTCAACTAAAGTTGGAGAAACAGACACCCGCCAGCCACCTGTGTGCAAAGCACATCGGTAGAACCAGTCTCGCGTAAGCGTACGCATAATGTCGGTCCGTGCCGCTTTATCCAACAATACCGCCAAACCAAAGTATGACATGCTGGTAAGCAGTATGACTTGTATCGCCCACAACTCACTTGTGTTCTACTCGTGCATATAACATCTATGCATAAAACCTGGCTCGGATGCCACTGTTGGGGAACATAGTAATTTCAAAAAAAAAATCCTACGCACACGCAAGATCATGGTGATGCATAGCAACGAGAGGGGAGAGTGTTGTCCATGTACCCTCGTAGACCGAAAGTGGAAGCGTTAGAACAACGCGGTTGATGTAGTCGTACGTCTTCACGGCCCAACCGATCAAGCACCGAAACTACGGCACCTCCAAGTTCTAGCACACGTTCAGCTCGATGACGATCCCCGTACTCCGATCCAGCAAAATGCCGGGGAAGAGTTCCGTCAGCACGACGGCTTGGTGACGATCTTGATGTTCTACCGTCGCAGGGCTTCGCCTAAGCACCTACAATATTATCGAGGACGACTATGGTGGAGAGGGGCACCGCACACGGCTAAAAGGTCAAGAGATAAATTGTTGTATATAGAGGTGCCCCCCTGCCCCCGTATATAAAGGAGCAAGGGGGGAGGGGGCGGCCGGCCTAGGAGGGGGCGCGCAAAGGGGAGTCCTACTCCCACCGGGAGTAGGACTCCCTCCTTTTGATACGTCTCCAACGTATATATAATTTTTGATTGTTCCATGCTATTATATTACCCCTTTTGGATGTTTATGGGCCTTATTTTATACATTTATATCATTTTTGGGACTAACCTACTAACGGGGGCCCAGCCCGTATTGCTGTTTTTTTTGCCTATTTTAGTATTTTGAAGAAAAGGAATATCAAACAGAGTCCAAACGGAATGAAACCTTCGGAGGCGTGATTTTTGGAAGAACGTGATCCAGAGGACTTGGAGTGCAAGTCAAGAAGCAGCCGAGGCGGCCACGAGATAGGAGGGCGCACCCCCGCCCCCCTATAGGGTGCCCCCTGTCTCGTGGGCCCCTCGGGCGGCCACCGACGTACTTCTTCCTCCTATATAAGCCTACGTACCCCAAAAACATCCAGGGAGCACCCGAAACACAATTTCCACCACCGTAACCTTCTGTATCCGCGAGATCCCATCTTGGAGCCTTCGTCGGCGCTCCGCCGGAGGGGGAATCGACCACGGAGGGCTTCTACATCAACACCATAGCCCTTCTGATGAGTTGTGAGTAGTTTACCACAGACCTTCGGGTCCATAGTTATTAGCTAGATGGCTTCTTCTCTCTTTTTGGATCTCAATACAATGTTCTCCCCCTCTCTTGTGGAGATCTATTCGATGTAATCTCTTTTTGCGGTGTGTTTGTCGAGATCCAATGAATTGTGGGTTTATGATCAAGCTTATCTATGAATAATATTTGAATCTTCTCTGAATTCTTTTATGTATGATTGAGTTATCTTTGCAAGTCTCTTCGAATTATCAGTTTGGTTTGGCCTACTAGATTGATCTTTCTTGCCATGGGAGAAGTGCTTAGTTTGGGTTCAATCTTGCGGTGTCCTTACCCAGTGACAGAAAGGGTTGCAAGGCACGTATTGTATTGTTGCCATCGAGGATAAAAAGATGGTGTTTATATCATATTGCATGATTTTATCCCTCTACATCATGTCATCTTTCTTAAGGCGTTACTCTGTTCTTATGAACTTAATACTCTAGATGCAGGCAGGAGTCGGTCGATGTGTGGAGTAATAGTAGTAGATGCATGCAGGAGTCGGTCTACTTGTTGCGGACGTGATGCCTATATACATGATCATGCCTAGATAATCTCATAATTATTCGCTTTTCCATCAATTGCTCGACAGTAATTTGTTCACACACCGTAATACTTATGCTATCTCGAGAGAAGCCTCTAGTGAAACCTATGGCCCCAGGGTCTATCTCTTATCATATTTGCTTCCAATCTACTTTTATTTGCATCTTTACTTTTTGCATCTATATTATAAAATATCAAAAATATATTTATCTTATCATACTATCTCTATCAGATCTCACTTTCGCAAGTGGCCGTGAAGGGATTGACAACCCCTTTATCGCGTTGGTTGCGAGTTCTTGGTTTGTTTGTGTAGGTGCGTGGGACTTTTGAGGAGCCTCCTACTGGATTGATACCTTGGTTCTCAAAAACTGAGGGAAACACTTACGCTACTCTGCTGCATCACCCTTTCCTATTCAAGGAAAACCAACGCAAGCTCAAGACGTAGCACCTCCCTTGTTGGAGTAGGAGAAGGGGGGAGAGAGGAGGAAGAGAGAGGAAGGAAAGGGGGGCGCCGCCCCCTTCTCCTTGTCCTATTCGGACTACGGGGGGAGGGGCGCGCGGCCCAGCCCTTGCCTCCTCTCCTCTTCTCCACTAAGGCCCATGTAGGCCCATTAAGCCCTTGGGGGGTTCCGCTAACCTCCCGGTACTCCGGTAAAATCCTGATTTCACCCGGAACACTTCCGGCATCCAAATATAGGCTTCCAATATATCAATCATCATGTCTCGACCATTTCGAGACTCCTTGTCATGTCCGTAATCACATTCGGTACTCCGAACAAACTTCGGTACATCAAAACTCATAAACTCATAATATAACTATCATCGAAACCTTAAGCGTGCGGACCCTACGGGTTCGAGAACTATGTAGGCATGACCGAGAACCGTTTCCAGTCAATAACCAACAGCGGAACCTGGATGCTCATATTGGCTCCTACATATTCTACGAAGATCTTTATCGGTCAAACCGCATAACAACATACATTGTTCCCTTTGTCATCGGTATGTTACTTGCCCGAGATTTGATCATCGGTATCTCAATACCTAGTTCAATCTCGTTATTGGCAAGTCTCTTTACTCGTTACGTAATGCATCATTCTGTAACTAACTCATTAGCTACATTGCTTGCAAGGCTTATAGTGATGTGCATTACCGAGAGGGCCCAGAGATACCTCTCCGACAATCGGAGTGACAAAACCTAATCTTGAAATACGCCAACTCAACATGTCCCTTTGGAGACACCTGTAGAGCTCCTTTATAATCACCCAGTTATGTTGTGACGTTTGGTAGCACACAAAGTGTTCCTTCGGTAAACGGGAGTTGCATAATCTCATAGTTGTAGGAACATGTATAAGTCATGAAGAAAGCAATAGAAACATACTAAACGATCAAGTGCTAAACTAACGGAATGGGTCATGTCAATCATATCATTCTCCTAATGATGTGATCCCGTTAATCAAATGACAACTCATGTCTATGGTTAGGAAACATAACCATCTTGGATTAATGAGCTAGTCAAGTAGAGGCATACTAGTGACTTTAAGTTTGTCTATGTATTCACACATGTATCATGTTTCCGGCTAATACAATTATAGCATGAATAATAAACATTTATCATGATATGAGGAAATAAATAATAACTTTATTATTGCCTCTAGGGCATATTTCCTTCACGATATGCATCACACAATCTTAGACTCATCTATTCAAACCAACACAAAGAACTTCAAAGAGTGACCCAAATTTTCTACCAGAGAGTCAAGACGAAAACGTGTGCCAACCCCTATGCATAAGTTCACAAGGTCATAGAACTCGCAAGTTGATCACCAAAACATATATCAAGTGGATCACGTGAATATCCCATTGTTACCACAAATAAGCACATGCAAGACATACATCAAGTGTTCTCAAATCCTTAAAGACTCAATCCGATAAGATTACTTCAAAGGGAAAACTCAATCCATTACAAGAAGGTAGAGGGGGAGAAACATCATAAGATCCAACTATAATAGCAAAGGTCGCGGTACATCAAGATCGTGCCAAATCAAGAACACGAGAGAGAGAGAGAGATTAAACACATAGCTACTGGTACATACCCTCAGGCCGGAGGGTGAACTACTCCCTCCTCATCATGGAGAGCGCCGAGATGATTAAGATGGCCACCGGTGATGATTTCCCCATCCGGCAGGGTGTCGGAACAGGGTCCCGATTGTTTTTTGGTGGCTACAGAGGCTTGCGGCGGCGGAACTCCCAATCTAGGTTCTGTTCTGGAAGTTTGGGGATATATAAGAGGTGTTGGCGTCGGGAACAAGTCAGGGGGGGATCCACGAGGCAGCCACGAGGTAGGGGGCCCGCCCTCCACCCTCGTGGTGGCCTCGGGACTCTTCTGGTCCATCTCCGATGCTCCGTGGGCTTCTTCTGGTCCAAAAATAATCTCCGTAAATTTTCAGGTCAATTGGACTACGTTTGATATTCCTTTTCTGCGATCTCAAAAACAAGGAAAAAACAGAAACTGGCACTGGGCTCTGGGTTAATAGGTTAGTCCCAAAAATCATATAAAATAGCATATAAAATATCCAAGATGGATAATATAATAGTATGGAACAATCAAAAATTAGATACGTTGGAGACATATCAGTCCCGCGCCGCCTCACCCCTCCGTCGCGTGAGTACTAGTTGAAGTACAATTTCACATCTTCATTTGCATCATCTGATGGAGTTATTCTTTTACATCTCCATTTTGCATCATCTATTGGAGTTGCCACTTTTTTGGAGATGTAAATTTTTACATCTCCAATTTTGCATCCTCTATTTGAGATGCTATAAATATGCATGTGTAGATTGTATTGGTTGTCATTTAACTTGTGCTAAAATCTACTATCTAAATTCCAAGCGAATTAAAAACTACACCTTTGCCTTGTTAAGTGTCTACCCCCTCCCCTGGACCCCTCTTCTTGATTTTTTTGTGTGAATATACCCCTCTTCTCGACCTTTCCACATACTATCATGATAAGATGATAAGATGATTTGATCGTGTGATAGTAAAGTTGGAGCCACGCTAATACCAGTCTACCTACTTCACAAGCCGTGTTTGTAAAACAATAAGAGTGAAAGCACATTAATTATACTTTCTTCGTCTCAAAATAAGTGTCGCTGATTTAATACAACAACGACATTTATTTTGACACAAAGGAAGTATTACATGCACCCACGAAAAAAATAATCAAGAAACTGAAGCGAACGCAGCCGTTCCTGCTGGATAGAGACATGATAAGTTACACAAAGATCATTATTTTTCCCACTCTTTTTGGTGGGTTGCGCCGTTCCCCGGGGTGCCCGTAGCAGAAACGTCCGGGAGATAAACGAACGGCGGGCGGGATGGGCCGGGAAGCGGTACTTCAGCCAGGGCCTCTGAATCTCGCGAAAACCCCTCTTTGGCTGCGTCTGGCCTCCTCCCCTCCCCTCCCCCCACCCCCCCTCGCCGCCTCGCGTGAGTCTGTGGCGGCTATACTCGTTGCCCTCTCCTCCTCCCCTCCCCCACCCGCACCCGCACCCTCCCCTAGGGTTTATCCACCCCTACCACCACACCCGTGCTCCGGCCCACCCGACCT
>NC_041389.1:587313009-587317445 GCF_002162155.2 Triticum dicoccoides
GCCGCCGCTCGCGTTCCACCTCGCCGGGACGCCGCGTCCCCCGCCCCGCCCTCGACCTTGGCCGCCGGTCCTCGAGGTACGAGCTCCGCGGCGATTACTTTGAGCCCAGACCGGTGAACCGACGGCGCAAATTGTGGGCGTGCCGCCGTGCCCGCCCGGCGCGCCGTCTAGCCGTTTCTTTTTTCTTTTCTCTAGGCGGCGGCCCTCGTCTGTTCCTGTGTTCTAGTAGTACTAGTCGTTTCTGGTTCTATTTGCGTGCTTATTTGAGGAGGGGACGGGCGTTTGCTGAAAAAACCCGCTGCTTGTGGTAATTTGCAGCCTTCCGGGATGGTGTACGGATCTGCCAACGCCGGCAATGCGCAGGGCGCGGGGCTTCACGTGGACATGCAGAAGCTGTCCCTGGAGGGGAAGAAGGACGCCGCCGGCGCCGACGCGGCCAAGGTAGCTTTTTTACTCGGTGGCCGCCCTTGTTCGTTGCTCTGTTCTACTAGCTGCGCGTGTGTGGTTCTTGCATAGGTTGCTGAAACCGCCGCCTTTGTAATTGTAGCCCTCCGGGATGCAGTACGGGTCTGCCAACACCGGCAATTCGCAGACCGTGGAGCCGCATGTGGACAGGTCGATAACGCCCCTGCTCCAGGAGGCCATGGATCCCAACTTTTTCTACCAGCCAAATGGATATCCCTCACCAGCCTACTACTACCCTAGCGGTACATGAGCCTCAGCTATTATTAGACAATGGCTAGGACTTGATTCATTGATTGTGAATCAGCTATTTTTGGATGTTTTTGAGTCATTCACTGACAAGTTTCATTTCGGTATGCTGCGAATCAGGTTATGATGGCTCGACTAATGAGTGGGACACCAGGTATGCTGGTCATGAAGGAATGGAAGTGCCCCAGGTGAGTTAACAACCTAACATTTGCATTGTTAGTCACAAGTGTGTAGTCATTGTACTATGTAGTCTGAATAATGGCATGGTTTTTACGGCGTCTGCCTTGGGTTAGGCGATAAGGCGCTCTGGCAGCGGCTTGGAAATCTGCCTGCTTTAGGCGCTTAGGTGGACGCCTTAGCGCTTTGGCGTCAGAGCAGGGGTAGAACGCCTTAGGATGCCTTACCGCCTTAAAAACCATGGCAACAAGAATAATGTATTGCTCCCTATGTGAAGAAATATAAGAACGTTTAGATCACTATTAAATTATGCATTTTTTACCCGCGTATGAAAGCTAGGAGTAAGCATTAAGATGAAACTGTGCCCATGTATGATGATGAATTTGGAATTTGGTGAATTGTTTTCTGATATGTAAGTTATGAAATTGACTAATATTTCTGTTGCATCAATGAAGCAGAGTGTGTATGGTGACATGTACCATGGATATGGTTATGCTCCCTATGGCCCGTATCCTTCAGGTTCTCCTGTCCCAACCGTTGGGCATGACGGGCAGTCATATGGCACACAGCAATATCAGTACCCTGGTCAGTATTATCAACAGCCGGCTCCAACCAATGCGATGCATGGTATTAACAGTGCCAATCCTCAATCTGAGCTGCCTTCCGCTGCGGCTCACCAGACACGTGCTACGGTAGTTTCAGCAAAAGTAACTACCGGGACTGCTACTGGGATTGCAAATGCTGCCAGTTCACTACCGCGCAAGCAAACTCACCACCATGTATCAGTGACCAACAGTGGTTCATATGGAAGAGGGCCCTCGCAAGGTGGACCTTCCGCTAGCAATTTTGGTCACACTGGTCACCGTTCTCCAGCTCAGTGGTATGATGGGCCGGTCTATTCTAATGGGCATCAGAGATCAATTGCTAGTTCCACATCTTATGGTTCTAATTCATCTTCAGCAAAAAATCAGAGTCACCGTCCAACAACAAACCTCATGGTATGTTCTGCAAGATATCCAATTTCTTTGTTATTGTGTTGCAGAGCTTTCCTTAGTTGTTGACCTGCTTAATTAATCCCAACATTCTATGACTAGTTGTAAGTGTTCTGCATATCATTTGAGTATTAGATCCTATAATATGATATCTTGGTATTTGCTAACCTTAACGTACGAAGAGAGGTAACAAAATGACCAGTTTTGCATGAGTTTTCATGATAGTCTGCAGTGTCCTTCATCAAAACTTCGCTGTACTTTCTATCTGTTTCCAGGGTATGCATACGCATGGGCCTTCATCTGGGATGGGTCTGACCTCTCCTAGTTATTCTAGTAGGATGTACCCTGATAGCAGATTGTATGGTCAGTATGGTCAGTACGGGAACACACTGAAAGCTGGACTTGGTTTTGGTTCTAATGTCTATAACTCGAGAAATAATGGACAGTGGGGAGTCGTGGATACCGTCAAATACAAGCCTAGAAACCGGGCAACTTTTGGGTTTGGCAGTGAGAATCAAGATGGCTTCACTGAGCTTAACAGAGGACCAAGATCTGGTGGATTCAGACACCAAAAACCATTTGGACCTACTGTCACGATTGCTGTGAAGGGGCAGGTCCTCCCTTCAGCTGGGAAACAAGAGAATAGCGTCCTGCCAGATAAGAGTCAATTTAACCAGGAAGGCTTTTCTGCAACATACAAGGATGCAAAGTTCTTTGTTATCAAATCTTACAGCGAGGATGATGTGCACAAGAGTATCAAGTACAATGTGTGGGCAAGCACTCCTAATGGAAATAAGAAGCTGGATGCTGGATACCGAGAAGCTCAGGAGAAATCCAGTGAATGCCCGGTGTTCTTATTTTTCTCTGTAAGTATGTTGCTGCTGTATTATATCACCCATTCCTCATTTGGCATTTGTATTGACCTTGAGCTTGGCCTTTTAGGTGAACACAAGTGGTCAATTTGTTGGTGTTGCCGAAATGGTTGGTCCTGTTGACTTTGACAAGACAGTAGATTATTGGCAACAAGACAAGTGGAATGGCTGCTTTTCAATCAAGTGGCACATCGTGAAGGATATCCCCAACAACATTCTGAAGCATATTACGTTGGACAACAATGACAATAAGCCTGTGACAAACAGCCGTGACACACAAGAGGTACACTTTCTGAAAACTCTACTTATTTAGGGGTGTAATTTCATGATGAGGCCATGTCCCATTTGGGCTAGTGTTAATACTTTGTATGTTCCTTTAGATAATGATGATGATGATGTAGCTTATTTTCTAAAGGACACAAATTTTAGATGAGGTTTATCAGGTGCTGGCCTCAGTTAAAACAGTGAAACTCAGAAATTTGTTCCTTCATTATGGTCATGGATTTGCTAAAACTCATGATGTAGTCCAGTATATGAGCAACTTAAGAATATTTCTCACGGCATCGGTTATATTTTTGTGCATATACACATTTTTCTGGTTAATCGGTGCTGCCATGATGACTGTAGGCAATATTTTTTTGATCCATTCACAAATTGACCAAAATGACATCCAGAATCAGTGGGGTGGTCATTGTATTTATATAATGGTTCCTTGGCAGTTGATTGATGTTTCCAGTAGTAGCCTAGCCTCTAAACTTATTACTCAAGGCACTGGTTCGCTGTCTCCCTTATGCTGCAGGTTAAGCTTGAGCAAGGTCTTCAAATGCTCAAGATTTTCAAGGAACATGTCAGCAAGACCTCAATCTTGGATGACTTTGCATTTTACGAGAACCGACAGAAGTTGATGCAAGAAAAGAGAGCAAAGCAACAACCGCTTCAGGGGCAGGCAAGTGTTGTGTCCATGCACTAGAGTGCTCTGTTGTTGACAAATTTAGAATTTCATGAGTACCGGTTCAGGTGGTGTTGATATAGGTCCTGATGCTGGCTTGTTATCGTTGTATTGTCCAGGGCGGTGATGAGAAGGAGAAGAACACAGCTAATGGGAATTCCACTGCGCAGAAGCAGACACCGAGCAAGGAGAGCACCGCCCCTGCCGCCGGGGAAGAGCCGAACGCTTCCAAACCCACCACAGCTGAAAGCGGCGGCGCGAGTGCCAACTAGCGTGATATATTTCTTACGCTCGTTGCTGTAACATGCGGTAGTCCATTGCGCAAAAACTCGGGCAGGTTTCGAAACGCGCGGATCATATATGGGACAACTAAATTTAGGTCGTGCGACTTGGTTCTCGTGGGCGTTTAGGTCTCTTATATACTTGGTGACACCGGGCTGTTATATGGCCCCTTTTCCTATTCCTATTTTTGTTTCGGAGTCTTTTTGGTTCAGTAATTTCAGCTATTTGTTATTGTTTAGACTAAAGGAGCCGGTTTTCGATACTTCTAGACAACATTTAAGGTACTAAGTTTTTATGAGTGAGTGTTGTAGTGCTGGAGAAAGTAATAAGAACAAAGAACTCCTGTTTTTTCTAGTCCCTTGATTCTGTATGTGGTGTTTTGTTTGAAATTTTATGCCTGGTCTTTTATTTCCTATGAGAATCTTTTGGTTATAGGGCTTGCCAGGTTTGATG
>NC_041389.1:587317720-587326784 GCF_002162155.2 Triticum dicoccoides
GGGGGGTCCGGGGTTTGACGGGGAGTCCGGGCTTTCTTTCTTTTGTGAAATGCAGGGTTGAGCTTTCTTCAAGATCCCACTCCTACTTTCTCGAGGGAGAAGATTGCACTTCTACCGATTTCGGTTGCCCGCCATCACCCTGTTCTGCTCATCCAGCTCACTAGCACCTCGATTTCCAAATTCCTATATTCTCTATTCTCTCTGAACTAAAACCACGACGATTATTTTGGAACGGAGGGACTGACAACCACTGCCAGCCGAACCGAGCCACGGTTGATGAGGAAGAGAGGTGCTAGACCGTGAAGATGTCTATTGATCGCGGTTGTGGCATGGTCATGATTCCTGAAGCAGCACACCACCACCGTGGTGGTGATGTACAACACACAGTGGACGCATGATTGTAGCACATTTGTTACTTGCACTAGTATTATTTTTGGCGTCACTTTTTTTCATCTTCTGAAAAGTACGTAGTACACATGATAAACCTGCGGTGGAGCCAAACCTAACATCTAAGACCAGAGGTCCCAACCAGGACGCCTGCCGGGTATGGGCACCCACCAGTCCGGCGTGCTCTTCAACCAGGACCCCTGTCGGGTATGAGGCTGCCGCAGCCACGTACCATCAATCCATCTTCAGAGTTGTACTGTTGCATGAACCGTGCCAGGTCTCACTGCCATCGACGCTACCACGACGTCAGACAGCGCCACCATCCTGCGCTCGTCCATCATCACACGCCCACCGGCGAAACCCCCACTGCTCCATGCCGCTGAGACTCGCCGTTGTCAACGTGCCAGATGCCACGCCGCTCCTCCGACGCGAACACCAAAAACAGGAAACGCCCTAAAGATACAAGGGGCACTCTGCACAACATGAAAGCCGCCGCGAGCAGCTGCAGAGAGCCAGCCGGCGGCCAAAGCCCCCACCTTCATGAGCCCACGCCCGAGTCCTAGCTCCCCAGGCAACGCCTCCAAGGAGGAGATGACGCCCATGGCGCCACCGCTGCCCATCCAGGCCGGATTTTGGGTTTTCACCCGGAAGAGGACCAGAGGTGGCAAGAATAAGGACCACGACACCGCCTTCAGGAAGGATGCGTCGCCCGAAGCCGACGCCGCTGTCGAGCCGAACCAGCCGGCCTAGGGTTTCCCCCGGTCCCAATCTGCACCACCATCCCCAGAAGCACCGAAACCAGCAGCATCCACCGGCCTCAAGCGCAAAGGGGAAGGAGCGGGAACGAGGGAGCAGCAGGCCTCCAGATCTGGCGAGGACGAAGGCCCCCGAACTGCCGCCGCCAAGCGCCGACTCCCCACCACCCGAGCGGTCGAGGACGCCGGGCAGAGTCCCCGCGCACACCGTCCAAGGCGCGAACGGCGGCGCCGAACCAGCAGGGGCGCCGCCCCGTGGATCCGGATCTCCGCGAAGGGACGACGAAGGCCCCGCCGCCACCTTCCTTGGCAGCCGCGCGACGCATTGGCGGCTCCTCTGGTGGCGACGAGGAGGAGAGGAAGGGGAGGGAAGGCCGGCGGCGGCGGCTAGGGTTAGCCGCCCGTGTCGCCTCTGTTGGAGCGACGCGGGGGCGAGGGCACGGGAGAAGACCTCCACCATGTGTACATTTTGGCCCCTTGATAAGCGTTTGTTCGACCCGTTGTTTGGGGGTTCTCTTCGGTGTCAAGCTCGCTGGACCCGTTGGTCTTGGGAGCTTTTCGGCATCATCAGGTACCCCCTCCGTAAAGAAATACAAGAATGTTTAGATCACTACAAAACAGACTTCCGTGTTCATTCAGACATAAAAAGCCTGCCGCTACCCGTGGTTGATTCTCACAGCCTACAAGTTTGCGCCATCGCATTCAGTCCGTCCTCTCGTTGTTACTGCACTGCCTGCGGTTCAAGAACAGCAGCGCCATTCTCGCTGCGCTTGCACACGTGTCGGTGTGTACCTTCGCACTGCTCAGTGCGTACACATGGCTGTACCGCTTGCACATGGACCTTACTGGCACGTACCGTATTTCGTTGTACTACTAACTATCTGCATCGCAGCGCGGCGTGTGGGTTGCGTGTCTGAACTGTGTGACTGGGACAACTGCGCCGTGGCTCAACGATTTGTGCGCAGGAATCAGGTGGTCGAATGGCAGCTCTGCTGCAGCTCAAGGTGCGGTTGCGTTTCGCGTGCATCAACCCCAACATGCCACCGCAAACATCAACGCGGCCGGTTTTGCCATTTATGTCTGTGCACGCAGAGAGCAAAATCACTATGATCTGCCACTCTAGGGAAAATGTTGGGACCCTCCATGAGATCCTTCTCCTCTCCTTCCATGATCGAGCTTGCGGCCAGCCTTGTGCCGGCAGGCAGTCCTTCCTAAGTTTGCTGGCTTGTGCTTGCATGATTTGTATCTTAATAATGTAAATGGTGATCATGATGATACACGTGTTGTCAAAAATACATAAGCACGCGGGCTTTTATGTTTCCGAGTGTTGTAGTGCTGGAAAAAGTAAGAGCATCTACAGCCAGACACCACAATGATCCCCGTGAAGGAGAGGGCTAGGAATAGAGGGCAGCAAAGTCACGGTCCGAGCTTTGAATGAAGGAGATACGGCACAATGATATTTGATCCTCGTGAAGTCCTCTGCACAGGACAGGTTTGTGTACAGCCCGGCCCCTTCATAAACGTTTGCATCTGCTCCCAAAGTCTGCTTTAGGCTCAGTTCGACTGGGATTCTATATAGGAGTATCAAGTAATTCGAACTAAAACCGCGGCACTTATTTCGCATCGGAGGGAGTAGTATCATTGTATCAAGTTGGTTTCTGTTTGTGGGGATTCATTCTCTTCAGCGTCAAGCTTGTTCGATCCGTTTCGTTTGGGATATTTCAGCAGCAGGAAGAAACACATGCTTCCATATTCATTCATGTTACACTGCTTGCACAACACAGGAATTCTGTTTCCAAAGAGGCGTCCACTACGTAGAAGATAGCTCCACGTGCATCAGTGCATGTGCCTGCATGATTGTACTGCTTGGATGAACCCTACCATTTCCTTGCAGTATCTGCATTGCAGCTCAGCATGTACTTCCTCCATTTCTAAATATAAGTCTGTTTAGATATTCTAATAAGGATAACATACCGAGCAAAATGAATGAATTGACACTTCAAAATATGTCTATATACATCTGTATGTAGTCCTATTAAAATGTCTAAAAAAAAGTTTATGTTTAGAAACGGAGGGATTTGTTGCGTACATGAATCGGGTGACTTGGACAACCGTGCTGTTGCCCAACGTATGTGCCACCGCAAATACCAACGTGGCCGGTTTTGCCATTTCTGTCTCTAAAGTGTAGACGCGACACAGAGAGCGAAATCAGTGTAGAGCTCTTAGAGCTGCCACCCTAGGAAAATGTTGGGACCCCCATGAGGCACCTCTCCGTTTCGTCCTGGCCGATCGATCGGGCATGCGGGCGGCCAGCCTTGTGCCAGCACCAGTCCTTTCTAAGTTTGTTTCTTTGTGCTTGTATCTTGATGTAAATCGTGATCATGGTGAATTGGTGATACGCATATCTCCTGCGTGTTGTCGCGGATATGTATATAAGCACGCGGGTAGCGTTCCGGCTTTGTTACTCATCAGATCACGCTCTTTGCTCCTGAAAGCACGATATACGTGAGAGCGCAGCCCAAAGCAGCAGCAGTATGCTCGTTTCGCCCTTGCTTCTTTCTTCTAGCGTTTGCATAGCTTCCTTCTCTTATCACTCGCCGACTGGCTGTCAGTGTGTGTGTGTGTGTGTCTGTGTGTGACAGTTTATCATCTTGTTCGAGTCTTACAGAGCAGTAGTGGAGCACCGCGGCGCGGGAGCCAACGCGGGCATGGCCACGCCGGAGGCAGACGTCGGCGCCCCCGTGAGCGTGACGGCGCCGATGATGCTGCACGGGCGCGTGGCGATCGTCACGGGCGGCGCCGGCGGCATTGGCTCGGCCGTGTCGAGGCACCTGGCGTCCCTCGGCGCGCGCGTGGCCGTCGCCTACGTCGGGGACCCGGCGCCCGCGCGGGACCTCGTGGCCGCCATCAACGCCGCCCCCGAGCACGGCGCTTCTGACCCTGGAGGCCCGCGCGCCGTGGCGGTGGAGGCGGACGTGTCGGACGCGGCGCAGGTGCGGGCGCTGTTCGACGCGGCGGCGGCGGCGTTCGGCGGGGAGCTGCACGTGCTGGTCACGGCGGCGGCGGTGATGGACACCTCCTACCCGCCGCTGGCCGACACCAGCGAGGCGGCCTACGACGCGGCCTTCGGCACCAACGCGCGGGGCACCTTCCTGTGCCTCCGCGAGGCGGCGCGCCGGCTGGCCCGCGACGGGCGGGGGCGGATCGTCACCTTCTCGTCGTCCGGGGTCGGGTCGCTGCGCCCGGGCTACGCGGCGTACGCGGCCAGCAAGGCGGCCGTGGAGACCATGACGAGGATCCTGGCGCGGGAGCTGCGGGGCACCGGGATCACCGCCAACGCCGTGGCCCCGGGGTCCACGGCCACGCCCATGTTCTACGGCGGCAAGACGGACGAGGAGGCCGAGCGGTACATCGCGGAGGCGCCGCTGGGGAGGCTGGGGATGCCCGAGGACATCGCGCCGCTTGTGGGCTTCCTCGCCAGCGACGCCGGCGGGTGGGTCAACGCCCAGGTCCTGCGCTGCAACGGCGGCACCATATGATCTGACATGATTAGTGTTCGAGTGTTTCGTTGGCTTCGTAGCAGTGCTCTTTTTTCTCTCGTTGTTGGTGCGTTATCCGTGCTGTTGCGGTGGACTTTGTTGTGAAATTCTGGTTGCTGCCACGACTCACGAGTTAGGCATTCCTTACCCTAAAAAAAAAGGCATTCCTCTCTTCTAGTAGGAGTACTATGTATTCAGTGTGTGTTGTTGGTCTCTGCATCTTTTATTCACAAACACCGTTGGAAATTGGGGTGTGAATTTTGGTGGGCTAGAGATATGATAACAATCCTCGTATCCTTAGACGAGAAATTGGGATTTGAATTTTGGTGGACTAGAAATGTACTAGAATTGAAACTGGTATAGGGGAGTCGTCCTTCCATTCCATACCACATAGGGAACACATATTAGTAGGTTCAAGATTGCAGGGAATTTATTCGACCATGTAGCGAGGTAGTTTGGCACCAGCCACATACTTTAGTAGGGGGGGAGGGGGGACGACCTCATATGGTCTTTCAGATGGCGCCACGACCATCCGTTGCCCTGCTCGAGGCGCTTGTCAAATGGTCCTCTCTCACTCGTCCATGGCAAAGCGATAAGCCGATTTCATAGTGAAGATGCCGGTCTTCTTTTATTATGATGCATGTATGTTTAGTATACTGTCATATGAGAAGATTGTAATGTTGGTGAAAATCATAAATTGACTTGGACTCCAGATGAGAATTTGTGGCTCTCGGCTGACACACACCCCTATATAAAATAGCACTAGAAAACACATTAGGAAAATTAAAAAAAAATCTAAAATTTTGGGATATGAAACTTGGGTGCCCTTGTTGGATCTTTGCAACCACACACTATGTAAAGGATGTACTAGTAATAATAATGCACCAAGAGCTATTGAATGAGTGTTCTTGTAAACATTAGGGCATCTCCGACAGTAATAATAATGCACCTTGCTCATATGGTCTTTCAGATGGCTAGACGACCATCCGTTGCCCTGCTCGAGGCGCTTGTCAAAGGGTCCTCTCTCACTCGTCCATGGCAAAGCGATAAGCCGATTTCATAGTGAAGATGCCGGTCTTGTTTTATTATGATGCATGTATGTTTAGTATACTGTCATATGAGAAGATTGTAATGTTGGTGAAAATCATAAATTGACTTGGACTCCAGATGAGAATTTGTGGCTCTCGGCTGCCACACACCCCTATATAAAATAGCACTAGAAAACACATTAGGAAAATTAAAAAAAATCTAAAATTTTGGGATATGAAACTTGGGTGCCCTTGTTGGATCTTTACAACCACACACTATGTAAAGGATGTACTAGTAATAATAATGCACCAAGAGCTATTGAATGAGTATTCTTGTAAACATTAGGGCATCTCCAACAGTAATAATAATGCACCTTGCTCATATGGTCTTTCAGATGGCTAGACGACCATCCGTTGCCCTGCTCGAGGCGCTTGTCAAAGGGTCCTCTCTCACTCATCCATGGCAAAGCGATAAGCCGATTTCATAGTGAAGATGCCGGTCTTCTTTTATTATGATGCATGTATGTTTAGTATACTGTCATATGAGAAGATTGTAATGTTGGTGAAAATCATAAATTGACTTGGACTCCAGATGAGAATTTGTGGCTCGGCGCTGCCACACACCCCTATATAAAATAGCACTAGAAAACATATTAGGAAAATTTAAAAAAAATCTAAAATTTTGGGATATGAAACTTGGGTGCCCGTTGTACACGCGTGTTCCAGTTTCGTGGGGAATCAGTGCCCATGGTAATGGCAATAAAAAGATAAAAAATTCGTATGTGTAGATTTTTTTTAATGTAAGCTATGTCGGACCGTACTTCCTACACTGCAGATACCACAAGCATCCATTCCCCACGAAAATGTACACGGGTGTAGGTGTACAACGAGCACTCAGGTTTCATGTTCCAGAATTTCAGAGCTTTTTTTAAAAAATCAATATTTTTAGTGCTATTTCATATAGGGGCGTGTGACACCCGAGTGCTGCAATGCATTATCCCTTGGACTCCTTGCTTAGTAAATAATTTCGTGATGGTAGAACCCTTGTTGGATCTTTGCAACCACACACTATGTAAAGGATGTACTAGTAATAATAATGCACCAAGAGCTATTGAATGAGTGTTCTTGTAAACATTAGTGCATCTCCAATAGTAATAATAATGCACCTTGCTCATATGGTCTTTCAGATGGCTAGACGACCATCCGTTGCCTTGCTCGAGGCGCTTGTCAAAGGGTCCTCTCTCACTCGTCCATGGCAAAGCGATAAGCCGATTTCATAGTGAAGATGCCGGTCTTCTTTTATTATGATGCATGTATGTTTAGTATACTGTCATATGAGAAGATTGTAATGTTGGTGAAAATCATAAATTGACTTGGACTCCAGATGAGAATTTGTGGCTCTCGGCTGCCACACGCCCCTATATAAAATAGCACTAGAAAACATATTAGGAAAATAAAAAAAATCTAAAATTTTGGGATATGAAACTTGGGTGCCCGTTGTACACGCGTGTTCCAGTTTCGTGGGGAATCAGTGCCCATGGTAATGGCAATAAAAAGATAAAAGATTCGCATGTGTAGATTTTTTTTAATGTAAGCTATGTCGGACCGTACTTCCTATACTGCAGATACGACAAGCATCCATTCCCCACGAAAATGTACACGGGTGTAGGTGTACAACGAGCACTCAGGTTTCATGTTCCAGAATTTCAGAGCTTTTTTTTTTAAATCAATATTTTTAGTGCTATTTCATATAGGGGCGTGTGACACCCGAGTGCTGCAATGCAATATCCCTTGGACTCCTTGCTTAGTAAATAATTTCCTGATGGTAGAACCCTTGTTGGATCTTTGCAACCACACACTATGTAAAGGATGTACTAGTAATAATAATGCACCAAGAGCTATTGAATGAGTGTTCTTGTAAACATTAGGGCATCTCCAACAGTAATAATAATGCACCTTGCTCATATGGTCTTTCAGATGGCTAGACGACCATCCGTTGCCCTGCTCGAGGCGCTTGTCAAAGGGTCCTCTCTCACTCGTCCATGGCAAAGCGATAAGCCGATTTCATAGTGAAGATGCCGGTCTTCTTTTATTATGATGCATGTATGTTTAGTATACTGTCATATGAGAAGATTATAATGTTGGTGAAAATCATAAATTGACTTGGACTCTAGATGAGAATTTGTGGCTCTCGGTTGCCACGCACCCCTATATAAAATAGCACCAGAAAACATATTAGGAAAATTTAAAAAAAAAATCTAAAATTTTGGGATATGAAACTTGGGTGCCCGTTGTACACGCGTGTTCCAGTTTCGTGGGGAATCAGTGCCCATGGTAATGGCAATAAAAAAAGATAAAAAATTCGTATGTGTAGATTTTTTTTTTAATGTAAGCTATGTCGGACCGTACTTCCTACACTGCAGATACCACAAGCACCCATTCCCCACGAAAATGTACACGGGTGTAGGTGTACAACGAGCACTCAGGTTTCATGTTCCAGAATTTCAGAGCTTTTTTTTTTAAAAATCAATATTTTTAGTGCTATTTCATATAGGGGCGTGTGACACCCGAGTGCTGCAATGCATTATCCCTTGGACTCCTTGCTTAGTAAATAATTTCCTGATGGTAGAACCCTTGTTGGATCTTTGCAACCACACACTATGTAAAGGATGTACTAGTAATAATAATGCACCAAGAGGTATTGAATGAGTGTTCTTGTAAACATTAGGGCATCTTCAACAGTCGTAAGATAGGTGTTGGTTAATTTACCATCCAAGACATAGTGATGAGGTGGCATGTAATAAATGTGGAGAGAGAGCAAAGTTGTATGTAGATTAACCAACAATCTTTGCACAAGCTCCAAGGTGAAATAGAGAGCAATCACATTTATTTTCTCATCATCTATTGGATAGCTTACATACAACCTATTGGAGTAGTTGTATGATAGGTTGTTGGTTGATGACATGGACATTTTACCAACAAGACTAACATACAACCTGTTGGAGATGCCCTTACTAGTATGTCGATTGCTACACCTTTTTCTCTCTTTGGTGCATGCACAAACAATTTATTTGTGTTAATACCACTTCTTTTGTTTTAATACATATGTCATCAATGTTAACCCTACATGGAGGCATATACTTGACAATTTCTATGGGTAGGGTAATGGAAGGCCAAGGACTACACGGAAGGGTGCTTCTATTTAAGTTTCTGTCTCTCAAAACTAAATGAAATGAGCCATTATAATTATAATCGCTATATTCAGGCAAAGTACAACCTCTATTGCCAAGTAGAAATTGTAGGCTCGTCAACACCTCGCTCGCATTAGTCAATGCAGAGAATAAGTACATCATTT
>NC_041389.1:587327023-587329656 GCF_002162155.2 Triticum dicoccoides
TTCTCTTAGCATTTTCGCCATGAGCTCTCGATGCCAAAAAGACCGGCCGACTTGAATTCGAGAGCAATGGAGCCTTGGCGAAACAGTGATCCTGAACCCTTGGCCAATGCATGAACAAATTGCCCTGTGCCTCTTCTTCACCCTGACAAATAATGTTCTCTTTCATCCAACATTTGGTGGATTGACGCAGATTAGTCGGTGCAGATGGGCGAATAAACATTTATTATTCTCCATTGTATGTGGATCTTCTAGGAGAATTGCTGAGATTTAAGTTGACATGTTTCACTAGAGGGGTGGTGTTTTACACGGTGGTGGTGCAAAAAACTTGAGTGCCAAGGCGCACCACAGTTGTAAAGATGATATGCAATTCGAGGCTTCATTGGGGCTAGGGGGCATTGCCCCCCTCCCCCCACTTATTTGTTTCGCAAGCGTAGGTGATATAGATAAATGCTGATTAGGTAGCCGTGCACAAGAGGTTTTATTGATTTGACCGACGCTAAATGTATCATTCTTTTTCTAGGCACCAAATAGATGTGCTCACACTAAAAAGAATTAATGTTTATATATGTGCACATTGCATTGTACATATCTTTAGTGCTCCTCGTGTTGCTTCACTCTCCCGTGTTTCGCGGGAAGATACCATTCATGTTTGCTTCACAACTAATATGTGTCATATGGAAATATGGGAGTTTGTCTTTCGCATGAGGCTTGAAATTTTCCTAAGACAATATAAATACATGTTGTTTACTTAATTTGAAACTAAGCATCCAAATCATGGATAAGTTTCACCGTTGTATTTCACGTGGCAATGTATTACGAACTTGACCCCTTTTGATATTTCTGGTGAAAAATTGACGTTATTTTGTGCTCCCTCTGTTTCTAAATATAAATCTTTTTTAGAGATTTCAATACGGACTACATATGAATGTATATAGATATATTTTAGAGTGCAGATTCACTCATTTTGCTTCATATGTAGTCCATATTGAAATATCTACAAAGACTTATATTTAGAAACAGGGTATTAGTTATGTATTGATGATACTATAACTCGACATAGCCGGTAGCATTCGCTAATTTGTGCGCTTCTACCTATGATCTCCCTCTCATTATTTATAGAAAAATGGATGTGTTAAATGCAACACAATTTGTCATAGTCGGGAGTGGGCATTACACCAAATGTTGCTTTTATACATCGGTTTTAAAATTTATAAACTAAGTTGCTGGAGTCGATTTTGTTAGAAAAAACTACCCCCTCGACAAGTAATCTCTACTCCTAATGTCTCAGTTGGTAGGTCGCGTTCCGGGTTTTATTTTCGTCCCACCTCACCCGGTCTTTTTTGATACTTCTTTGGTACTTCCTCCCACCTCCCATCCGTTTTATTTCGCTGGTTTTTTTCCGTCCCTCCCCCACCCCACCGGTTTAGTTTCGCGTCACCCTCTCACACAACGAAAAAAATCTTAACGGATCATAACTTTCCATGCTGGTGCAATTTATTTTTAGTAATGTCTTTATGTGAAAGAATCAATGTGACGCCCGGGTAATTAAGCTACAGTAACCCCCACTAATGATGTCACGTCACCTCGGTTACTGTGGTTAGACTCGCGTTAGTTCGGAACCTAGTTCGAATTTCAAATTCAAAATCGAGCAAACAATAAAAGTTTTCAAATATTAAAATTTAAATGTTCCGAGTGAACCAAGTAATACATAGGTAATTATGGTGGAGAGACCAAACTTTGATAAAATGTTTAAAGGCCCTAAAACAATTAAAACAATAGTGAAAACAATTAAACAAATGCCTATTGAATTTATAAAATGCTAACACTATTTTATTATGGGTTAAGAATTAATCTCGTAGTAGTTTATTGGTAAATACAAATTAGGCACTAGTGGTAATTTTATAAAACTGAAAATAAAAGAAACTACAAATAAAAAGAAACAAGAAAACAATTAAATAAAAAGAAAATCAGAACCTAACTAAACAAAAAAAAAAGCCTGCCCCCCCCACTAGGCCTCGGCCCAGCTGGCCATCGGGCCAGCCAGGTCGGCCTACCTGGCCCAGCCGACCGACCCGCCCCTGCCTTATCCCCACAGGGGGGAAACCCTAACCAGTCACCACCCTACTTCCCCTCTCTCCAAAAAATATCTGCCCCCTCTCTCCCCGATTGGATCGGGACCAGGGGAGGAGCTCGCCGCCCCCGCGCCAGGACGCCGCCGCCTTGCAGGACCGCCTCCCCGCCGGCCTGCTTCCGCGTCGACCCCGTCGTTCGCCCCGACACCGCACCATCTCCGGCGTCCCGAAGCCATCGCCCGTCTCCCCTCCGCCTCTCCCCGGCGCCCGTCATCGGCGCCGCCCGTCACCGCCGGACTGCCTCGTCCCCGCCTCTCCCTCGTGCAACTCCCTCCCCGAGTTGGACATCGTCGCCGTCGCCCCGCTACTCCGGCCCTTCCCCGAGCGCGCCTTTGCACATCTACAGGGCTATGTGAGCCCCCTTCTCTTCCCCTCTTCTTCCTTGGCGGATCCGCCATCGCGTCCGCACGCGCACACTCGCCGCCCGTGCTGCTCCCGCTCCCTGCACACCACGCCAGACCGCGCCCGCGGCTGACGCCGTCGGTGCTCTCTGCTGCGCCC
>NC_041389.1:587329921-587337301 GCF_002162155.2 Triticum dicoccoides
CTCGTCGCTCCACCAGTGGTGCTGCAACTCCGGCGTCGTCCTTGCCCCTGCTCCCCTCGCCCCGCGCTGTCGCTGCCTTGGCCGTCGGCGCCCAGGCGCGCCGATAGCCACCCCTGAGCCAGCGTTCGGGCTCACCCCTGACGGGCGCCCACGCACCCGTTAGGTCCCGTGCCTGTTAAGGCCCTGTGTGCCACTGACTAGGGGGGCCCCACCCCAGAACGTTTAAAAAAAGGAATTTAAAAAAATAAAAATAAATAAATATATTAATTAATTAAATAAATAATAATTAGAATATTAATTAATTAATTAAGTAATTAATTAAGTTAATTAATCCTGATTAGATTAACCTAATCACTAACTAAATTAACTAATCTGTAATTAAACTAAACAGAGAATGACAGGTGGGTCCCACTGGATCCACACGTCAGGTTGACCAGGTCAATGGTCAACGTTGACTGCTGACATCACCCTGATGTCATGCTGACGTCAGCATTTGCTATTCTGGATAATGTTGGATTAGATAATTAATTAAATTCCAGAAATTAATAATATCTTTAGAAAATCATATCTTTTAATCCGTAACTCGGATTAAAATATTTACAACATGAAAGTTGCTCAAAACGACGAGACGAATTCGGATATGCAGTCCGTTCGTCCGCCACACCCCCCTAACCTATCGAACCCGCAACTTTCCCCCTCCGGCTCCTCTGCCCGAAAACACGAAACACCGGGAATACTTCCCGGATGATTCCCCCCTTAACTAGTACCACCTCATACCACGTTAGGGCACGCCTAGCATCGCTCCTTGACATGTCATGCATCGATATGCATCTGTTTACTTGGTATTCATTGTTTCTTCCCCCTCTTCTCTCCGGTAGACTACGAGACCGACGCTGCTGCTGCCCAGTTCGACTACGGTGTTGACGACCCCTCTCTCTTGCCAGAGCAACCAGACAAGCCCCCCCCCCTTGATCAACAGATATCGCCTATTCTCCTCTATACTGCTTGCATTAGAGTAGTGTAGCCTGCTACTGCTTTCCGTTGATCCTATTCTGATGCATAGCCTGACATTGTTGCTACATCTGTTGATACCTTACCTGCAATCCTAAATGCTTAGTATAGGATGCTAGTTTATCATCATTGGCCCTACATTCTTGTTAGTCTGCCTTGCTATACTATTGGGCCGTGATCACTCGGGAGGTGATCACGGGTATATACTATACATACATACATACTATACAGATGGTGACTAAAGTCGGGTCAGCTCGAAGAGTACCCGCGAGTGATTCACGGATTGGGGGCTGAAAGGACCTTTGTCCCGACGGCCCTCTGTGTGGATCTTTGTGGCGGAGCGACAGGGCAGGTTGAGACCGCCTAGGAGAGAGGTGGGCCTGGTCCTGTTCGGCGTTCGCGGACACTTAACACGCTTAACGAGATCTTGGTATTTGATCTGAGTTGGCTACGAGCCTATACGCACTAACCATCTACGCGGGAGTAGTTATGGGTATCCCGACGTCGTGGTATCAGCTGAAGCACTTCAGACGTCAGCGACGGAGTGGCGCGCGCCGAATTGGACTGGAACGCCACTAGGCTAGGTCTGCTTTCGGCCGCGTACGCAACGTGTAGGTGTGCTATGGGCGATGGGCCCAGACCCCTGTGCGCTTAGGTTTAGACCGGCGTGCTGGCCTCTCTGTTGAGCCTAGGTGGGGCTGCGACGTGTTGATCTTCCGAGGCCGGGCATGACCCAGGAAAGTGTGTCCGGCCAAATGGGATCGAGCGTGTTGGGCTATGTGGTGCACCCCTGCAGGGAAGTTAATCTATTCGAATAGCCGTGATCTTCGGTAACAGGACGACTTGGAGTTGTACCTTGACCTTTTGACAACTAGAACCGGATACTTAATAAAACACACCCTTCCAAGTGCCAGATACAACCGGTGGTCGCTCTCCCTCAGGGATACGAGGGGAGGATCGCCGGGTAGGATATGCTATGCGATGCTATTTGGAGGACTTCGACCTACCCTCTTCTGCCTGTTGCAATACGAAGGTGACCAGAAGCGTAGTCTTCGATAAGACTAGCTATCCCCCTCTTATTCTGGCATTCTGCAGTTCAGTCCACTGATATGGCCCTTTACACATATACCCATGCATATGTAGTGTAGTTCCTTGCTTGCGAGTACTTTGGATGAGTACTCACGGTTGCTTTCTCCCCCCTTTTTTCCCCCTTTCCTTTCTTTCTGGTTGTCGCAACCAGATGCTGGAGTCCAGGAGCCAGACGCCACCGTCGACGACGACCCCTACTACACCGGAGGTGCCTACTACTACGTGCTGCCCGCTGACGACGACCTGGAGTAGTTTAGGAGGATCCCAGGCAGGAGGCCTGCGCCTCTTTCGATCTGTATCCCAGTTTGTGCTAGCCTTGTTAAGGCAAACTTGTTTAACTTATGTCTGTATTCAGATATTGTTGCTTCCGCTGACTCGTCTATGATCGAGCACTTGTATTCGAGCCCTCGAGGCCCCTGGCTTGTAATATGATGCTTGTATGACTTATTTATGTTTATGAGTTGTGTTGTGATATCTTCCCGTGAGTCTCTGATCTTGATCGTACACATTTGCGTGCATGATTAGTGTACGATTAAATCGGGGGCGTCACAAGTTGGTATCAGAGCCGACTGCCTGTAGGACTCCCCCTTCCACAATCCTTGGCCGAAGTTGAGTCTAGTCATTGCAAAACTTTTACTAACTTGGCTGTGTGCCTTACGGGCCCACGTCGCCGTTGGGTGGTATTAGGATCTTTTACTCCTCGTCTATACTCTGGGACTCTGATCTCTCTTCTATTCGGGTTAAATAATTTTCTAAAATCTAACTTTAGGTTCTCGAAAACGCTTTCTCCCGGAGAGCCCCTTCAGTCTAGATGATCGCCGACTGCACATGAAGATTTCAAAGTTACTTTCCGATACTCTTTCGGGACTGCCCATTGCTTTTGCAATTCACTACCATCGAAATATCCCTATGAATAAATTCATACACCGTTCTTACTTAGTCCCCAGTTGTCTTTTATTACAAGACGCCCCGAAATACTTGTTGTTGTTCTTAGAATACTTATGCCTACTGCCTTGCAGTTTCTTACCACCTGAATACCCATACGGATAATTTCTCGCACTTATCCAGTATCCGCTCATCCCCAGTTGATTCATGTATTTCACAAAAGTCTTCGAAATGCCATTCGATCTTCCGAAAATCCCGAGCAGTCTTTGGCTCTTGAAATTCTTGCTTGCTTGCATTATGGTTAATCCCATAACTCTCGTAGTCTTATTGACATTCCTTGTCATTATCATTTTTGAGTCTGTTGACTCAATATGTTTGCGAATACACGCAATCATCTTTGATCCTTATAAGTTACTTTTCCGGCTGAGCTGCCATTCTTTTAACTGGAATTGGTTCTCGACCAATCCAATTGCCGTTGATTGTACCATAAGGCTATTCAACTTATCCATCCCTAATCAGAGCATTGCTTCTGATCCCTTGATTTGGAAATCATATTTCCTTTGCATTTGACAAACGAGTTAGTCAGTTGTTTCTATAATCTGATCTCCTTGCATTCTTCTTCCTCTAGTTGAGTACCGATACTCGTATCAGATCCTTTGTGGACCATCAAGTCCTTTGTTGGATTGTTATCCGACAGTGTCCTTCACATTTGATCACCTTGTGAGTTCTTCCCTGATACATAATGCCTTTGTTAAGTTGTATCCTCTGCTTGGTCAACCATGCTCTGCTTTCAGGCTTGTGTTATTTACTCTTGAAACTTGTGGTATATGTTTCTAAGAAGCCCCTATGGGTTGAACATATGCCTTCTCTAAACCGTGTGAACCCGAAAGTTTTCGCGAGTCATACTCTTCTGGTGCTTCACCAGATAAAATTTCAACGCTGCAACATCATCGAACGTGAGAAGTGAATGAAAGGTTATGCATTGGAGAAGTGGGAGTCGACCTTGAACTTGTGTTCATGCCCATGGACACGATGTAGATCTTATCATTAAAGCTTCTCTTAAATAAATTATTCCTTTGGTATAAGTTCATCTTATATCTAGGATCTGGCCTTTTGTAATCGTGGTTCCGACCATGATCTCCTTTAAATACCATTTCTCGTGCAAGTTTAAGCACTTGTCTTCTACAGAGTAATACCCCAGTCCAACCTCTACTTTGATTTGTCGTCGAGTATTACCCCTTGGTATCTCAAGAATATCATGGGGCTGCATAACTTATTATGGGTTCTTCATCAACTATTATTTCTCACAGATTTCAATTTTCTCGGGTTCTGGGTTGTCGTCAATCGAGAACAACGATTCCACATTTTGGTTCGATAACCCTAAGTAATTTTCGTTGCTTACGATTTTATTAATCCTTTAAGTCTTTCCTAGCCTGATCGGCTAAATTTTAAACCGTACTACCTGGTCCTCCTTTTCGGAGCACAATTTTCGATGATGAGCTAAACTTACGTCGATCTTCCTCGTCATATCAGTTCGCCTTGATAAACAAGCTTGATTTCAAGTTTGTGTCCTACCCATGGTTCCAATAACCTTCCGCTTCATTATTCCTTTGACTTGATGTCGTCACTGATCGATTACATCTTCATGAAATCTCTCGACAAATGTGTCGTGATCATCATCAGCATTCTGAGCACTTCCAGGATACCAGTTCAATTCATGTTGAGTAATACCATCCTTGCCCTCGATGATTTGTGTTATCAGTGACCACTTTATTGCCTTCCGTTCAACACAAAACTTGTTCGTGTTTTGTGTTATACCTTGAGTTCCTTGCTATCCAACGTTTGTTCTTCTTTAGCTTGGAATATTACCATCTTTTATGTGAAAATGTCGTGGTAATTTCACCACCTCTTGAGAATTCTTGATGCAAGTGATACTTCTCATCATCACCATTCCTTCTTGTTCCCTGTGTTGATTCTAACCGGGATTCCAACAAGGGAATGATGCTGCTTGGATTCTGTACTTTTAGCAACCCTATTGCTTTGAAGTTAATGATTGACAGTTTGTTCTTAGACTGTTGGTTATTGAATCGTCACTCTAACAGTGATCTTGCTGCCTAAGGTCATATTTCGGGCACACCTTTCAACTAATGATTAATGCTGTATGTTTTCCTCGAGCATACAACATTATATCATTTGATCTAACAAATGTCATCTTCTTGTTCACATTATCGTGGAAATCCATCTGTTTGGAATTCTCGATGAATTGTCGCTGAGCCCATCAGCCACCTTCTCATCCCCTCCTTGGTTTAATGATGAACTATTGCTTCAGAAACCCGCTCCCATAGTTCATTTCTCGAGAATCTTGCAATGTCATTTCGTCGATTGTGTTGCACCTTTTCCTCTCGGACCCCCTGAGTTTGAGGAATCATGACACCAATTGGATATGAATCTCGGTCAGATATGATGGTTGGGACAACTTTCCAAGAGTTATGATGTTGATCCTTTGATGACCCGGTAACATGATGTCATGCCTAGCACACCCCCCCCCCCGGCTGGAGGACCGATCATTATAAATTCTTTTGCAAGGATAACCATTCTTCCTGGAGGAAATTATAGGACTTATTTTATAAGTTACTCCTGACGGATCATTGGTGCATCCGAAGTCTGGTCCTTGATTGAAACACCATATCATTGCTACCTGAAGCATGTCAATGGTACTCCGATTTTCAACAGGAACATTTGAAGCACGATGCTAAATTTTATTTATCATTTATCCTAACACCGTTGTATGGGTAATATCATGAGATTCCTCCCCCCTTACCTAAATGGTTTTCTACTTTATATCCTGTCATGGATATCTTGCTCTGCTTGTCCTTGGGAAGGATATACCCTTGAAATATGTGTTTAAACATATTTTCCTTTCCATTGTTCTGTTTAATCTGATGATCATATTTTCCTTCCATTGGTTTGTTTGAACCTTTTCTATGATCTATATGATATAAGCAGTAATAATCCACTACTTGTGCAAACACCTCGAGGTACAACTCTGTCAGTAAGACCCTGTTACTATTGTTGATGACATTCCGGTAGCCACCGATGGACGAGAACCTTGCCTATTGGTCCGCCTCATTCAACGAGCAGGAAAGTGGTTCTCTTCGTCCCTCGCCCTTGGTACCAACGTTGATGCCGACATAACTGACATGGTACTCTCTGACATGCCTTGCTATCATGACCGTGAAAGATGTCACGGCTCCTATTTTTTTTTTAAAAAAACCACATGGTGGGCCCATAACCCACAGTTCCACAGGATCGAAACCTGACTGTCCTGTACACCCCCTATTCCCAAAGTTATTCCTCGTGCGTGGACTCGTATGTAATCCACGGGCCACTGTCCTAGTGATCTATTCTGGTATCAGACGCAATACTTACTCTCGCTACTCTGAACCCCTTTCTCACTCTGGTTCAGGCTTCGAGCAACTATCTATCCGCTTGGAGCCTATTATGGTACCTTCGTACCTTACTCTTGAGGTATTTCATATGTTCAACTCGAGTGATAATCTTATACTAATTCATGGGTTAACCCCAAATTGTTTCCCTCAAAAGCATTATGTCGTAGTGAGCTGCCCCTTATCTTTTCGTAAGTACGATGGAGTTCCCGAAGAAATGATGACAAGTTTATCATGATGCATCAGAATAAAGGATTGAAGACATCAACGAAAGGGATTAACTTCTTCGAGAAGATCCGTTAGAATATCGTAACCAGAACTTTCCCCTTACTCCCCTCTTAAATCTCGGGACGAGATTTCTTGTAGTGGAGGAGAATTGTGACGCCCGGGTAATTAAGCTACAGTAACCCCCGCTAATGATGCCACGTCACCTCGGTTACTGTGGTTAGACTCGCGTTAGTTCGGAACCTAGTTCGAATTTCAAATTCAAAATCGAGCAAACAATAAAAGTTTTCAAATATTAAAATTTAAATGTTCGGAGTGAACCAAGTAATACATAGGTAATTATGGTGGAGAGACCAAACTTTGATAAAATGTTTAAAGGCCCTAAAACAATTAAAACAATAGTGAAAACAATTAAACAAATGCCTATTGAATTTATAAAATGCTAACACTATTTTATTATGGGTTAAGAATTAATCTCGTAGTAGTTTATTGGTAAATACAAATTAGGCACTAGTGGTAATTTTATAAAACTGAAAATAAAAGAAACTACAAATAAAAAGAAACAAGAAAACAATTAAATAAAAAGAAAATCAGAACCTAACTAAACAAAAAAAAAAGCCTGCCCCCCCCACTAGGCCTCGGCCCAGCTGGCCATCGGGCCAGCCAGGTCGGCCTACCTGGCCCAGCCGACCGACCCGCCCCTGCCTTATCCCCACAGGGGGGA
>NC_041389.1:587337707-587360846 GCF_002162155.2 Triticum dicoccoides
CTCGCCGCCCCCGCGCCAGGACGCCGCCGCCTCGCAGGACCGCCTCCCCGCCGGCCTGCTTCCGCGTCGACCCCGCCGTTCGCCCCGACACCGCACCATCTCCGGCGTCCCGAAGCCATCGCCCGTCTCCCCGCCGCCTCTCCCCGGCGCCCGTCATCGGCGCCGCCCGTCACCGCCGGACTGCCTCGTCCCCGCCTCTCCCTCGCGCAACTCCCTCCCCGAGTTGGACATCGTCGCCGTCGCCCCGCTACTCCGGCCCTTCCCCGAGCGCGCCTTTGCACATCTACAGGGCTATGTGAGCCCCCTTCTCTTCCCCTCTTCTTCCCTGGCGGATCCGCCGTCGCGTCCGCACGCGCACACTCGCCGCCCGTGCTGCTCCCGCTCCCTGCACACCACGCCAGACCGCGCCCGCGGCTGACGCCATCGGTGCTCTCTGCTGCGCCCGTGCGTCACCTGCGCGCCGGACCTCCCCTGACCCGCAATCCCCCTCCGCAGCTCCGTGCCTCGCCACGGCTCCCGCGCACCCGCGTCCGATGACCCAACCATGGCGCCCCTCGCCTTGTGCCCCACCTCGCCGCCTCGTCGCTCCACCAGTGGTGCTGCAACTCCGGCGTCGTCCTTGCCCCTGCTCCCCTCGCCCCGCGCTGTCGCTGCCTTGGCCGTCGGCGCCCAGGCGCGCCGATGGCCACCCCTGAGCCAGCGTTCGGGCTCGCCCCTGACGGGCGCCCACGCACCCGTTAGGTCCCGTGCCTGTTAAGGCCCTGTGTGCCACTGACTAGGGGGCCCCACCCCAGAACGTTTAAAAAAAGGAATTTAAAAAAATAAAAATAAATAAATATATTAATTAATTAAATAAATAATAATTAGAATAATTAGAATATTAATTAATTAATTAGGTAATTAATTAAGTTAATTAATCCTGATTATATTAACCTAATCACTAACTAAATTAACTAATCTGTAATTAAACTAAACAGAGAATGACAGGTGGGTCCCACTGGACCCACACGTCAGGTTGACCAGGTCAATGGTCAACGTTGACTGCTGACATCACCCTGATGTCATGCTGACGTCAGCATTTGCTATTCTGGATAATGTTGGATTAGATAATTAATTAAATTCCAGAAATTAATAATATCTTTAGAAAATCATATCTTTTAATCCGTAACTCGGATTAAAATATTTACAACATGAAAGTTGCTCAGAACGACGAGACGAATTCGGATACGCAGTCCGTTCGTCCGCCACACCCCCCTAACCTATCGAACCCGCAACTTTCCCCCTCCGGCTCCTCTGCCCGAAAACACGAAACACCGGGAATACTTCCCGGATGATTCCCCCCTTAACCAGTACCACCTCATACCACGTTAGGGCACGCCTAGCATCGCTCCTTGACATGTCATGCATCGATATGCATCTGTTTACTTGGTATTCATTGTTTCTTCCCCCTCTTCTCTCCGGTAGACTACGAGACCGACACTGCTGCTGCCCAGTTCGACTACGGTGTTGACGACCCCTCTCTCTTGCCAGAGCAACCAGGCAAGCCCCCCCCTTGATCACCAGATATCGCCTATTCTCCTCTATACTGCTTGCATTAGAGTAGTGTAGCCTGCTACTGCTTTCCGTTGATCCTATTCTGATGCATAGCCTGACATTGTTGCTACATCTGTTGATACCTTACCTGCAATCCTAAATGCTTAGTATAGGATGCTAGTTTATCATCATTGGCTCTACATTCTTGTCAGTCTGCCTTGCTATACTATTGGGCCGTGATCACTCGGGAGGTGATCACGGGTATATACTATACATACATACATACTATACAGATGGTGACTAAAGTCGGGTCAGCTCGAAGAGTACCCGCGAGTGATTCACGAATTGGGGGCTGAAAGGACCTTTGTCCCGACGGCCCTCTGTGTGGATCTTTGTGGCGGAGCGACAGGGCAGGTTGAGACCGCCTAGGAGAGAGGTGGGCCTGGTCCCGTTCGGCGTTCGCGGACACTTAACACGCTTAACGAGATCTTGGTATTTGATCTGAGTTGGCTACGAGCCTATACGCACTAACCATCTACGCGGGAGTAGTTATGGGTATCCCGACGTCGTGGTATCAGCCGAAGCACTTCAGACGTCAGCGACGGAGCGGCGCGCGCCGAATTGGACTGGAACGCCACTAGGCTAGGTCTGCTTTCGGCCGCGTACGCAACGTGCAGGTGTGCTATGGGCGATGGCCCCAGACCCCTGTGCACTTAGGTTTAGACCGGCGTGCTGGCCTCTCTGTTGAGCCTAGGTGGGGCTGCGACGTGTTGATCTTCCGAGGCCAGGCATGACCCAGGAAAGTGTGTCCGGCCAAATGGGATCGAGCGTGTTGGGCTATGTGGTGCACCCCTGCAGGGAAGTTAATCTATTCGAATAGCCGTGATCTTCGGTAACAGGACGACTTGGAGTTGTACCTTGACCTTATGACAACTAGAACCGGATACTTAATAAAACACACCCTTCCAAGTGCCAGATACAACCGGTGGTCGCTCTCCCTCAGGGATACGAGGGGAGGATCGCCGGGTAGGATATGCTATGCGATGCTATTTGGAGGACTTCGACCTACCCTCTTCTGCCTGTTGCAATACGAAGGTGACCAGAAGCGTAGTCTTCGATAAGACTAGCTATCCCCCTCTTATTCTGGCATTCTGCAGTTCAGTCCACTGATATGGCCCTTTACACATATACCCATGCATATGTAGTGTAGTTCCTTGCTTGCGAGTACTTTGGATGAGTACTCACGGTTGCTTTCTCCCCCCCCCTTTTCCCCCTTTCCTTTCTTTCTGGTTGTCGCAACCAGATGCTGGAGTCCAGGAGCCAGACGCCACCGTCGACGACGACCCCTACTACACCGAAGGTGCCTACTACTACGTGCTGCCCGCTGACGACGACCTGGAGTAGTTTAGGAGGATCCCAGGCAGGAGGCCTGCGCCTCTTTCGATCTGTATCCCAGTTTGTGCTAGCCTTCTTAAGGCAAACTTGTTTAACTTATGTCTGTACTCAGATATTGTTGCTTCCGCTGACTCGTCTATGATCGAGCACTTGTATTCGAGCCCTCGAGGCCCCTGGCTTGTATTATGATGCTTGTATGACTTATTTATGTTTTAGAGTTGTGTTGTGATATCTTCCCGTGAGTCCCTGATCTTGATCGTACACATTTGCGTGCATGATTAGTGTATGATTAAATCGGGGGCGTCACAATCAATCACGATCAATCTCTAAATATCAAATCTAAATTAATTAACCTTACCTTAAATTGCTCAATCACATTAATTAGGAAACAAAATAACCGATTTTAAGAAAATATCTACTCTTAGTGGAGGGTATTACATACCAAACATAGGTACGTCATTAGCTCGCTTCCTTCCCTTCTCTTCCCTTCATCCCTCAGTCCCATGCTCGTGGCGCTGAAGTGGCATCGACAGGCGATGGCGGCGAGAGCAACACGTGGCAGCCCCTGAAGCACGAACACGACTGCACCTCGGGTCTGCCGTCTCCCAAGATATGGGTGAGTTCTCGTGATTCCCACCCTAAACCCTCACGTCCTACAAATTCCTCAACCTCTACCATCTCAATTTCGTCCATGCTCGGATCCAAATGACGATGCAGCTCCGGCCGATTGACAATGGAGGTTTGCCATCCTTCCTCTCAGCACCCACTCCTGGAGGAACGAGACGCCATGCCGATCGAACCCAGTCGAGATCACTCACCAAGATTGCTATTCAGAAGTTTTTTGTCAAAAAGTGAAGAGTGGGACGGGATCTGCACTTTTGTTAATATCTCTACTCCTAATGTCTCAGTTGGTAGGTCGCGTTCCGGGTTTTATTTTCGTCCCACCTCACCCGGTCTTTTTTGGTACTTCTTTGGTACTTGCTCCCACCTCCCGCTCAGCCGAGACGGTTTATTTTCGTACTCCCTCCCACCTCCCAGGTAGTTCCCTCCACGCAAAAAAAATCGAACCAACCAATCTCTACTCCTAATGGAGCAGTTGGTAGTCTTCGTCGGTCAATTTTCGTCCCACCACTTTCGTCCGGTTTTTTTCCGTAGGTTAACTGTCGTAGATTTTTTTCGTCGCCTCCCCCACTTCATCGGTTTATTTTTACTTCACCCTCTCACACAACGAAAAAAACTGAACGGATCAGAACTTTCCATACTGACGCAAATTATTTAGTAATGTCTTTATGTAAAAGAATCAATCACAATCAATCTCTAAAGATCAAATCTAAATTAATTAATCTTCATAACGTTTGTTTCCTTTCGAATCACGTCCATAACTTTCCTTCCTTGTTTGGGCAAAAACTGTTTGGTAGTAGAGATTAGGAAGCTTCCTATGAGTGTAGTAATAGGAAGTATTCTTTTTCTTGATGATTCGTTTCCATGCATGATGATAGTAAATTATGCCAACATTCACCACTATTTATCAATGTCATCAATCGTATCCATTTCTACCAGTTTTAAGGGAATCTGCTCGCTATGTCTTTTTTAAGGGGATCCGCTCGCTAAGTCGTCGTCGCATGTTATTTTCACAAACAATCTTTACTCCTAATGGAGCAGTTGGTAGCCTCGTATGATTTATTTTTGTCCTCCTCCCACCTCCCCTGGGTTTTTTTCATCCTCTCGCCCACCTCCCAATTTCTTTGGTTTTTTTCGTCGGTTTTTACTCGCCCCCTTCCACCTCCCAATTTCGTCCGGTTTTTATTCGTCCCACCTTCCACCACCCCCTCGTATTGGTTCTTTTTCTCTTCACTCTTTCCTTGCAAACCAATAATTCCCTAACATACAAAAGATCACGAATCTATGTTTCCTTACCCGAACCAATCGCGCCCTACATCAGTGCATTTCTTTATTAAGAAAACTAACACGTAAATCTTAACGCATTGCAAACAAATCCCGTTATGGACCTAATTAATTTGTTATGGAATCTATACGTGGTCGCATTGGTTCTTTTTCTCTCCACTCTTTCCTTGCAAACCACTAATTTCCTAACATACAAAAGATCATGAATCTATCTTTCCTTATCCGAATCAATCGATCCCTACATCAGTGCATTTCTTTATTAAGAAAACTAACACGTAAATCTTAACGCATTGTAAAGAAATTCCGTTATGGACCTAATTAATTTACTATGGAATCTGTACGTGGTCGCATCTCTCCACTCGTGAAAAAATCGCATCCATCTCCCATTAAAAAGGAAAAGAGAACATGAACGATCAATCCCACACCCTGCATCTCAGTAGCAAAAAATCGCCCCCGCCTCTGCTACTGCGCCTCGCCGTGTGCCCGGCTCGACCCATGCCTCGCCTGCATGGCTGGACGCCGCCGTCTCCACCGCCACATACAAGAAAACGATGGGCAGAATCATCCATTCAAATCGCACACCCCCACCCTCCTTCGCAATCCCTAGCCCCGCATCACCCTATCACTTTCTCGCCTCTCTTTCCCCTCGATGTAGATGGTGCCGAGCGGCGGCCTCGAGCACCGGCAGTGCCGCCCTCTCTATCTTCGCTGAGTCGAGAGATGGGCTGAGGCTATCGTTGGTTCGCCGCCCACGATTGGGCCGCCTCCGGTTGTCGCGCACCACCGGCTCCACCTAATGTGCCCGACCCTCTCCGCTTTCGACCTTCCGGTGACCACATCCCTCCGCGCCTCCATCCATCATTCACAAGGCCACTCCCTACACCTACCCTCCTAAATTCTCCATACCGGCGGACAATCACCGAAGATCCAAGTTGGCCCGATATCAATTTTCTTACATGCTTTCTTTATCAGTTGGTGATGGGAATGTGTTCCAATTTCTCTCTTTGACTGTGGATTCGCAGGCAAGAAGCGCTTCTACATGCATCCTCCTGTCGGTCCCTAAAGTACCAAGGTAAATGGTTGATGTTGCGTTTGTCTAGGATGATATATGTTGGCTCTGTTCCGGTTCATCCGAGCAGTTTGGTGACTAATTTACTGATAATTTAATTATATTAATTAAATGAGTCGGGTGTATCGTCGTGCATTTATCTTGCCAGTAATGTTCTGTGATGCTCTGATGCACTTTGGGAATTGGTTATCTTGTCTTCAATGCAGAACATTTGTTTATTAATGCATGAGAAGAATCCTTGTTACTACCTTGAACCTGTTTTATAATCCATATTGTTATGCACTAGCGCGTGTACGTGTGAAATAGATGGATTATGGTCCCGTACCCAATAAGATGGATATGTGTGTGTTAGAGAGAGAGAGAGGGAGAGGGGAGAGAGAGTGAGGAGGAGGGAGGGAGAGAGTGTGTGTGAGAATTTGATGGTAAAAAGGTCGTCAATGTCACTTGATATGTATGAGAATATTAAATGTAATATTAACATAATTGATATTGAACTCTTAAAGTTAATGTGGCCCCGTTGCAACGTGTTCTTCTAGTATGGATTGAAGGGACTACAAAATCGCAACAAAATCAGGATTTATTTCTGAATTTCCGGCGATGCGCGTTCAATGTGAGAAGACGTTTCCGTCGACTACGAGGCGCCTACGGTGACTTTTAAAATCTCACGATGATATGTCGGCTCAGTCTCTTAGAGGTACTCACACAGTTAGGATATGCGTGTGTATGTTTATAGGGGTGAGTGTATGCGTGTTTATATGAGCGCTTGCGTTTGTACTGTGTTAAAAGAAAAAAAAATAAAATCAACGAAAACACCCGTTAAAAATCCGGAGGCCCCCAGTTTAAAATAGAGTGAGCCCATGGATGGGGATTACGGGCATACAGGGCTTCCATCGTACGGCCCAGCGGCTCAGTGGCCCGTGCAAATCGCCTCCTAACCAGATTAATGACGTAATAATAATCACAGGGGAAAAACCTCTTCCTAGCGAGATTTCCCCACCCGTCTTCTTCCTCCGAAACCCTAATCCCCAAATCGGAGAATCGGACCCAGCCCGGCGCCGCGGAGAGCATCCCCCCGTCGACCGGCATGGCAATTGCTCGCACTGGCGTGTACGTGGACGACTACTTGGAGTGTGAGATTGCCGGCTCCGATTTGTTTCCCTTTTCCTTTCCATTCGGGGTGCTTTTGGACCTTTTGCCCTTACTGGCTTCCGTATTGCTCCGCAGATTCGAGCACCCTGGCCGGCGACCTGCAGAGGATCCTCTCCACCATGCACGAGCTCGACGAGAGGGCCCATGGTGATGATTTTGCCATACCCTTTTTTTTCCTTTGGAAATAAAAATCCATTTTGAGAATCTGATAAAAAAAGAAGTCATTGTGGAGAGTGAATTTTGCTTTCCATCCTGACTCCATAGTAATCTGGCCATGCTTTAATTGTCGACCCCGAGATATAATCCTGCGAGTGACAGAGGACCGGCTGTTGCACATGTTGGTGGATGGTGCTTCTCAAGCTTGTTTTGTGGGTTTTGTGTCTTATATATTTTTGTGATGCAGGCATTTTGGGTCAGACAAAAGGGCAGATCAAATATCTCCTGGGGGTGCCATCCCATGGGTTCGACAGGCCAAACGTGGTGCATGATGAAAATGCCTCGGAGAAGATGACGAGGGATATTGAAAATAGCCAGGACAACGCGCTTAGTCTCTGCACGGAGAAAGTGTTGCTCGCACGCCAAGCTTATGACCTGGTTCTGCTTCCTTCCTCTTTTCCTTCAAATTGTTCTGTAGCTTAAAGAATTATGGATACAAGACTTTTAACTAGTGCATTTACACATGTTATGTCATGTTTGGTAGTTATGTTAGTTACTCCAGGGTTGCTACCCACTGATCTAACTTGATCATTTTGTCCGGTAGTCCAAACTTGGTAGGTTGTACAACATCTTACTTTTAACCTGATTCTGCTTCCTTCCTTGAACTTGTAGTCCTGCAACATAATGGACCTATGGATATCAGTTAGTTCTCCTCCCTGATTGAAATGTTGCTAGTGCCTACTGCCTTTATACATTTAATTTCATTTCTGGTGGTTATCTTAGTTAACTCTTTGGTTGCCACTCCCAGGTCAATTTGATCATTTTGTACCAAACTTTAGACTTTGTACAGTAATATGCAATTCTAGAAATCAAATTGGACTCCAGAATAACATATTAAATGCCAGACAAAACAGATAAAGATGTGAACCTCTGTAGTTAACATATTCTTAGTTGAGTTCTTAGAATTACAAGTTTTTTTGGAGAGAGCACCGAGTAATTAATACAAATTATTCAGCACCATGAAATTAACTTTGATATTTGTATTCAGATTGGAATATGAAAAGCCTGGTATTACTCGTGTGATATATCACCCAGCTGTTAAACTGTCATATTGAAGCAAGAAGCCTAACACAAGATGCAAACCTAACTCTGTAATTAACAATGCAACTCATTATCCCAACATAGAAATACAGAAGGGTAGTCGAGGATCCAAACCAATCTACAAACGGATGCACTTTTTTTGGCAGTTATCCCATCTGTCCAGTGTTAAATTTTTATGGATATCTAACTATTAATTATCTTTCGCATTATTATACAGATAGAGAGCCATATCAAACGTCTTGATGAAGACCTAGGCCAGTTTGCAGAAGATTTAAAGCAAGGTATAAGCAGTGATGTCATATTAGGAATCCAGTATCGAATCTTCATCAAACAGAATATCAGATGCCATCTTCAATTTTTCCTCAAAAAGAACATTGATTGTTCTCTCTTTCTTGCAGAAGGAAAAATACCTCCAGATGAACCGCATATCCTTCCTCCAATGCCGGTGGGTGGCAGGGATGAAAGACGGAGGTCCAGTTTTAGTACACCCCAAGCAGCAAGGAAGTTTGTCAGAGAGAAGGAATGGGATAGGGATAGGGAGAGAGGTATGGACTTCGACTTAATGCCCCCTCCAGGTAGCAGCAACAAGAAGGCCGTTGCATCTATGGATGTGGATCAAATGATTGATCCAAATGAACCAACATATTGTATATGCCACCAGGTAAGCTTGAAATTGATATATATTCATATTCCCGGTACTTGCATTTGCATCAATATCTACATTGAGCATTTTACTCACTTTGCTGAAAATATATACCTATTTTAAATTGATTTTCAGGTTTCATATGGTGATATGATTGCTTGTGACAATGAGAATGTAAGTTTTTATGGTGCTAAGTAGTGATGCCTTATCTTCTGAGTTATTTGTGGAAGTTTAGCTTGTGTGTTGTAAATTACTAATATTTACCCTTATCAGGCCTAAGTAATGCTTTAGAGCTTTCCAAACTTATTCTATTGCTTTTTGAACAATGTTGTTGTGGCTGGACTGGTGGTTGGTCATCTCATGCTTGTAGTTTTTTCTCTTGTCATCCAGAATGAGGATTATGTGCTCACTGTTTTACTGTTATTATTACTAGGATGTAACATCGGACCTGTCAATGTATATGCTTGTTTGCGTTCTCTAAAACTTGTTGCAATTTCTAGATATCGTATAACATGAGCAATTAGAAGTTGGTACTGCATTTTACAAACTAACAGTGGAATAGAATTAGTGGTCAATGGGTTGGGATTTTGCACTATAATTCCTCCGGTACAGTTTAAAGGAATTCCTTCATAGAATTAAGTCATAGCGTAGCCTTCAAGCATACTGGTACAATTTCCAGAATTTTACCGTGTTCTATTAGGTTTATTCATTATCACCAATACCCCCGCTCACGGCAAATAACAATTAATTTCATTTTACAAATCCCCGCCTTGTTCTATTAGTTTTATTCATCATCACAAATATCTCCCCTAGCAACAAAATAAATTTATAAGTATTCATTGCAGTACAGACCCCCTGTGGCCTCTCAAATTGAGTACGACTCTTTACATGTAATGTTAGCTTGGGACTCTGAATTTTTATGATGCACTGGATACTATTCATAAAATAGATAAAGAAACCTTCACAATCATCCAAGATTGAACAGAAAATTTGTTAACAATTCATGGTTGTATATCATATTGGTGCATCAGTCCTCATGATCATGTGCTATGCTAGAAACTACAATCACCGAAGGAAAAACATTGGAATTCCAAAAACATTAGATAAAAGGCAGAATGGAACCCTACAAAGTAGTGTCTTGCACTATCACTTTCTAAGTGCTGATGCTTGTTATCGTATGATTTACTTTTGTGTTTGTTATATGAAGGTCATCCATCTCTACTGATTGCTAACTTTTTATATGCTTGCCAACAGTGTGAAGGAGGCGAATGGTTCCATTACTCGTGCGTTGGTCTGACACCAGAAACAAGATTCAAAGGGAAATGGTTTTGCCCAACTTGCAGGAATCTTCAATGAGAGGTTCTCCTAAATTGGTAAGAGGCAACTACCAACCGCTTTAAATCTGTAGAAATCTTAGCTTACCTTATCACGTAAATCGCCTAATAAAGCTCATCTTCCTGTATAAAATGTGAATTTGTATAACCGTGTTACAAGCAAGTAGTAATTTCACAAATTAATAAATTCATACTATTAGTGCAAACTTTCCTTTTCAGAGAACCATGTAACTTAGTCCTTCAAAACCTTGAAATAACCCCACAAATATGCCCCCCCCCCCTCCCCAAAACACACACACTTCAAATTTGGCAGTCTTGTATACCTTACATGTAGAACGTGGGGGAAGGACAGGGCTGCCGCAGTGGTGAAGTACTCCCTACTTGTGCCAAGAGGTCCTGGGTTCGACACAGCCTCTCTGCATTGCACTGCGCAGGGGTAAGGCACTAAGATTCGCCTCATATAATCCTTCCCTAGAACCCACCTGGTGTGGGAGCTTGTAGCACCGGGCCTGTTTTTTTTTTTTTTTTACATGTAGCACGCGGGAGTGCAGGTGCACCAAAAAGGGGACACCGCCAAATAAGCAAAGGCAGAAGTTTGTAGAACAGACCCAAGGCACCGACAGTGTACAGCTGGAATTAAGCTTATCCAGGGACATATGAAGGAATCATGATTGTTAACTAGTAACGCCCACTGCAATTTCACATAAAAGGCCCTATAATTAATTACCCAACACAAGCCATTGAGAAAAACACCCACATGACATCCTTCTTTACCTCTCTCTTCAAAATCTAATAGCCCACGACTGGAATTCAATACTCCCTCCGTATCAAAACATAAGACATTTTTTGACAGTCATAGTGTCAAAAAACGTTTTATATTTTGATACAGAGGGAGAACCTTGGTAGTCAATCGCCGCATGCTTTAATCATTTCCTCACATGTACCTGCAATCACGTTCAAGTAACGTCCCTTGAAGTCAGCCCCTTGTTTTCGGGATAATTCTTGGGTCGTTTTAAGAAAGCTTCTTTCTCCCTTAATAACTATTTAACGTTTGCTCGCCAGTGTTGACGAGGCGAGCGGTTCCGGTCGGCCCAGACTTTCCGCAACATGCAGGACTCTTCAACACGAGGCTCTCAGAAGCTTTTCTTGGACAGGAGGATACCAAATGGTACATGTTTCAATTTGTAAGGAGGCGTTTGCTTACAGTGTGGTCTTATTTTGGTAATAATGTATATGCTGGAGAGGACGCGACTGTTCTAGAGAAGGATAAAAAAGCTTGGCGTGTTCTGTTGTTGTATCTTGTCGCCGCAAACAATCTATCATAGTTTCAGGTGTTGGTAACCTGGTAACTATTTTACTTTGGTCGTGATGTCTATTAAGCGTCATCGCAACCTTTGCTCGCATGATTCTGCCCCTGAGCACCATTATCTGCTGCATCTTGGTTGAGCTGGAGGTGCAGCATATGCACTTCTACAGCACACATTGTATTAAATTATTGTGTAACTACAACTGCAAAGCCTACTGATCTCCCTGTTTCACATGTGTAGTTTCTTGCTCATGAGCAATATATTGTTGCTGCTGTATATCTACAAATGATTTGATAGTACATCCAGACATGCTATGCCTACAGGTTTGGGTTGCGGATGCACTGCGCCCCTTGCCACGTAGCTCCCGGCGGCAGCACCACGGGCTCCAGCATGGCAGGCCCGATGCACACGTAGGCGAACTTGCCGTACCACTCGTACTTGGATCCGGGGCTGAACACGTACAGCTCCTCGAAGCCTCGCCTGCTCAGGCAAACCGAGTTCCTCCGGCCCTGCACCCAAACATCAATGAATTCCACAAGAATTTCATCAGTTCGTCAGTTCAGCTGTGAATTTGTGATCCTTCTTCAGTTTTGCGTTTGTCACGTACCCTGTCGATGACTGTGAACTCCCTGGGCGCGTGCCGGTACACCCGGCACAGCTCCGCCGTCAGGTGCTTGTAGTTGTCGTCCTCCTCGCCGTCGGGCTCCGGCGCCGCCCGCGGCGCGCTCTGCCCGCCCCCGCCGCCGGAGAGGAGCATGTCGAGCCCCTTGCTGACCCAGCGCGGCTGCGGGGACGACGGCGCCGTCGCGTAGTAGTCCGGCGGCAGGATGCTGAACTCGGACAGCAGGGGCTCCCTGCCGCGGTAGTCCGAGCCCTGGAGCCCCACGGCGTAGGTGGCGTCGGGCGTGCTCACGCGCAGGTGGTTGCACACGGCGCCCGACAGCGCCACGGCCGACGGCGACGACGCGGCGTTCGTCACCGCGTACTCCGACGCCAGCGCCTCCGGCTGCAGCGTCACCACGCACCTCGCCTCCGCCCCGTCCCCGCTCCCCGGCGGCTCCACGGACACCAGCTCCACCGAGATGGACCCCGTGGGGCCTCCCCTCACGTCGCGGAGCGACCACGCCCCGCCCGGCGACCACGACGACGGCGGCCGCGGCGCCTGGCCGCCGCCGACGGCGCGAGCGCACCGGAAGTCCATGGACACGCCGCCGCGGATGACGGGGCGCCCGCCGGGGCCCTCGCCGACGGTGGTGTGGAGCACCTCCGTGGCGGCGCCGTGCCACATGGCCGGCTTGTAGGACGTGACCAGCCCGCTGGGCAGCAGCAGGTGCGCCGCGCTGCCGTTGCGCACCGCCATCTTCACGGCGCAGCTGTCGCCCACGGCCTCGAAGGTGACACCGTGGCCGGAGAACTCGGCGGCCAGGTACTCCGCGTTCGGAGGAGGGAAGGGCGCCGCCGCCGTCGCCGACGACAATGCATGCGCTGCAGTCGCGAGCCGTGCCCTCTGGCCGCCGCCGCCGCCGCCGATTAGCCTCGAGGAGCTGAGGAAGGTGACGGTACTGTGCTTCCATGAGCTCGGCAGAGGAGCCGGAGTGGCATGGCCATGGGCAGTGGTGGCAGTCGGAGCGCGGAAAGCCATGGCCGATTCTGGCGAGTGGCACTGCGGTAGCCTTATCTGCACTGCAACTACTTTTTTCCTTCGGCTTTGAGATTTTTTTTGTGTGTGTGGGTGGCCTCTTCGATATTTTGGTCCGTTTTTCCTCTCATTTTCATCAAACAAAATAGGAGGCAAGTATCTTTTTTTGCTGGACTAATAATCCTCTTGTGTTTTAGGGGAACCAGTGGATACTACACAACTGAAATTAATAACTGCACAAGTCAAAAAAATCACGGCAATGGCATTTTCAACTATTTCATTGCACATCAAATCCAGTATTACAATATAATGGCTCATGGACTAAATCAGGAGGCATGATGGTAACTAACACAATTGACTTGGCAATAGAAACTTTATACTACATTGCTAGAAACCGCGCCACGGTAAAGAGCGATACACACATGAATCAACTATATCCATCAAATGTGTAGTACCAATAGACTATGGTGATATATCTCCATGTTTGTCTATGGCATGCGGTGATTTTTCAGATGGGACAAATGGCTTAGGGGGCACCTGCAGATTCTGTAAGCTTCCAGTTAACATGTTTACCACCTTTGTCATTGATGGCCGGTTTCTTGGGTTCCACTGAATACACCAAAGGGCCACGATAGCCAGCTGTCTCGCCTTTTCTTTCCCTTCCGGTGTCACTTCCACAGTAAGCACCAGTTCCTCTCCAGTGATTACTTTCTCGTAGATCCACTCCGGGAGGTATTCCTGGTTCTGGCTCTCCGTACTTGGGTCTGAGTTCCTCCGTCCACTCACCATTTCTAACACCAACATGCCGAAACTGTAGACATCTGACTTGTAGGATATCCCACCAAAGTTCCTAGAGTAAATCTCTGGCGCGATATAGCCCATAGTGCCTCTTGCTGCGGTCAAGGTGATGATGCTTTGATCCCTTGTACACAACTTTGCAAGGCCGAAGTCTGAGATCTTCGGGTTGAAGTTGTAGTCCAGTAAGATATTGCGAGGCTTGATGTCGAAGTGGAGGATGCGCTGGTTGCATCCTTGATGTAAGTACTCCATTCCTCTAGCAATGCCTAAAGCAATATCTAGCATTTTGTCTGGTACGAGGAGTTCTCGAGAAATAATAGAATTACCTGAGAATATATATTTCTCCAATGAATCTTTAGGCATGAATTCGTAAATAAGAGCCCTTCTACTCCCTTCAGAGCAAAAGCCAAGTAGTCGGACAATGTTTGTGTGGTGGATTCTCCCAATAGTTGCAACTTCGTTGGTGAATTCCTGCCCTTCTCCATTAGAGTTCTCAAGCATCTTGACGGCCACAGGAACCCCATTTGGCAGCTCACCTTTGTACACGCTTCCAAATCCACCATGTCCTAAGTTATCCTTGAAGCGTCTCGTTATCTTTTTAATTTCGGAGAAAGTGTACCTTGTTGGCTTTGATGTACCATATGTCTTGAGAAACATTTCGACTTTCAAGTGTATCTCTTCATTGTATCTTGTTTTCAGTGAAAGATAAAGAGCAGTGGCCACCATCAACACAAGAACAACGAATGCAGCCGCCGATGATGTAGCTGAATGCACGGATCAGCATATTCATTAGGGTTGGGAGCCATCACTTAGTGATTGTAATGGAGATGGTACAAGTTAAGAGCGAGAGTAACTAGTAAATATTTCATGCTTAGGACATAAATAGTGTATTTTCTTCCTTTTTTTTTGAATAAAACTATAAAAGCAAAGTGTGGATTGGAGCGGTACCTGCAATGACTTTGACACGTGAACCTGCAAATAGCAAAGAAGAGAATACAATTTGGTTATTTGTTTATACAAAAGGGAAATTAACTATTAACTTGGGAAATAAAAGGTAAGATGTTTTAATTGGCCAATGGGTTAGGATATACCCTTTTAGTTTTGCATTAGAGGAAGAAGCAAAGAATCCCATTTTTGACTCCGACCCCCTGACAATCCTATTTGTTTTTTGTTTTTTCTGTATGCTTTAGCCCAAAACTAGGCAAGTAAAAAACTTTAAGGAATGCAGTTGGCACAGGGAAAAAAGAGAGGGAAAATAGAAACAAAAAGTCTGCAACTTGTTGGCTCACGTCCAGTAGTAACAGTATAAACTTGAAGTTCTAGGAATATGGTGCAAGAAATTCTGAAGCAAATATTTTACAATGGAGAGATTGCTTGTGTTTACCCCAAATGTTTTTTTTTTTGCCTATCTGCATTATCATGAAAATGCTAAACGCTAATTGATCAGACAAACCCATGTCATTGCAATAATTATCATGATATACTAAACGGAATAGTTGTTTAGTTTTTTTTTTCTTTCAAATTTTACCTTTTGACCACTGCAGTTTTTCTCCAGCTTCAAAATATATGTGACCCCATTTTTGTTTCTTAATTTTCTGAGATTCAGATGAGAATTTGCATGGGCTTATAATATGTTTGCTCAAGCTAGCTACCCAAATGTTTTGTCATGCAAAATAAATAATTTGACAACAAAACTCCTGGAAATGCCGCACAGTTATGGGGACATTCTAAAAGGAAATTATCAGTGATTTTAAGACTAGGAATTAACAAGATAATAAGGGATGGCATCGGTTTTGTCAAGTTAGAAATTAATAATACCTTTATGAGGTTGAGACAAGCAGAATGTTTCATTCCTTTGTGAGCTGAAGGCACAGCGTTGCCCATTCAACTCGCATTTTTGGCACTGAGAGGCAACGGATGACGGCTCCTGTTCGCTCCAGTCAGCTGCTATGTCATGAAAACGGAGGGTTCCTTCTTCCATACCATGCTTGTTAGCCGAGCCATAAAACCCTATGCCAAATATTGGGATGGCAGCATCTGAGATGACCTTGCAGTCCAATGGAAGATCATACATGAAAGCATCAGTTGCCACCAAATACGAGAAGCGAGTTTCGCTGCCAAGGCAGGAGATTGGGCCAGCGATGGCAGCGGCGGCCGAGGCAGAAGCATAGAAAGCACCTCTGTCGTCATAGACAGGATACTGAGTGACCCCGCTTGGCGTGAATTTCCTTGAGCAGCCGACAAGCTTTCCAGCTCCACTGTAGTGCAGAGCACAGCGGTGGTCGGTGTCAGCTGGTGGTGAGCTTGTCGAGACGAGCTTGTGAATCATCGTGCAGGCGGAGGTCAGCGGGGTGATGCTGAGGGAGGCACCGGTGTAATTTACGGCGGTGACACGGCATGGGCCAAGAAGTGGGTGAAGCATGATGGTGTCTTGGCCTGAGCATGCTAGCTTCACGCATGTCGTCGCGCCGCAGGATGATGACGATGATGATGATGTGTTGCTGGAATCAAGCTGGAGAGGGAACCGGATCTCGGGTCCATCTCTGCTGCATCGAGACAGCAGACAGTTTCTGAAGAAATCTTGGTCATCTGAAGCTGCCGAAGCCATGGCCGTGCCGGCTCCATGGCTGGCAAGGCAGGCCACCAGGGCTGCGACAAGAAATATACTCATCTTTCTACTGCTGCGCTGCAGAGGCGGATGAAGGTAAGCCAGGTATTGTGATTGCAAAGACATTAGAAGAAGAAGAAGAAAATCAGTAGTCTAAGCTGTGCTTGCCTGAGCAAAAACTTCCCCTGTCCATGAGTCAATACAAACCTCCTGTACATATCGTTTTCTAGTACTTGGCTTTGGCTGTGCGTCCTTGTAGATCAAGCTTCGGTAGACTACATTAGAATCCCAGACCTGACACTGACATGTATCAACTACCTCGGCAGATCGCAGCGGCATATGCCAGCATCTCTGCCAGATGATACGAACTAGAACGAGTCAACAAGGATCATATATATATATATATGTGTGTGTGTGTGTGTGTGTCACATCTTCTTTGTGATGACATATGGCAGCAGTGATGTTTTCATATATGCATCATATATATATGTGGCACGTATTTCTTTGTGGTGACATATGGATGCATTGATGTGGACGTTCACCATCCCCTACCACTACCAGGTCTTTCTACATGCTATTTCTTAATCTTTTCAAGCATCGCTCCCTTGTGCAGTGTTTGTTTTCTTTTCACCCTCCTTCCCACTACACTGTGCATGGTTGTGCCCAGCCAACTACAAGGGAAGGAAAGTCTTCAACCAAGCCAAAGCAAGAGCTAAACAATCGATCGGATATCGTCGATGCCTCCATGGTGGTTGCTGCTGCTGCATTTCCTGGCCGCGGTTCTCGCCGTGGATGTTGAGGGGCGACATGATAGGTACGCCTGCCCTCCTTTTTCTTGCGGCAATTTCCAGGACGTCCACCACCCTTTCCGCCTACAAGGCGATCCAGCTGAGTGCGGTGCTCCGTCATACGAGCTGGCTTGCGCCGGCGACCGGGCTACAATTCAGATCAACACAGGGACATACTTGGTCACCAAGATCAACTATGAACTTTCATACTTCTGGGTCGTGGACGCCAACCTGGACATGAGCAGCAGCTGCCCTCTTCCTCGCTGGGACCAGCGTCCCTACCTAAATGGTCTCCACTGGCCCGACGGCCTCAGCGAATTGATCCCCTCCCTCAGGGTTACATGGGCCAACTTTGTGAATTGTTCACAGCCGACCACCAACACTAGTGACTACAGACCGGTGGATTGTCTGAGCACCGGCACTTCTTTCGTCTATGTGCTGATCGACTCTTATCATGTTGAGAAGCTTAAGCCTTCTTGCGGGTACTTGGCCATGGCTGCTTTGGGTGATCAGAGCATGCGATATGATAACGCAAGCCACGAAACTTTGGTACGGTCCCTCAGAGGAGGATTTCCTGTTTTCTTTCCTTTTTACGGGCCTGGGAGCTTCACGGGCTGCCTGAAGGATCTGATTGTGTGAGTTTGCGATCTATACGTATGCACACCGTCCTTCTGTTTTGAAACATATATGCCTGACTTGTCTACACTTTCTTCATTGTATGCAGCCCAGACCCTGGAGAGTCGGTGGCTCATCTTCTCATACATTGGCTTATGGTCATTCTTACGGTTGATTCTCAAATCCTGTATTGTGCATTTGGAGCAGATAATTTGCGTTCCACTGAACACCTTCACTCAGTACGCTCTGCGATAGTATTCTCCCCGTCAATATTGAAGTTCATTGCTGGTACGCTGATAGAATTACATATACTAGCAACGCTGGCACTCCCTCTGTTCACAAATATATGATGTTCTAACTTTTTTGCGAAAGTATATAGGCATGTTTTAGTGTGTTTGTTCATCCATTTTAGCCCGTATGTAGTCCATATTGAAATATTCAAAACATCTTATACTGTATTTGTGAACGGAGGGAGTAGTTTCTTGGCAATCCCACATAAAGTTGTTCTATGTGTGCAGGAGTATGCAGGTTCGTGATTGCTCCCCTGGTGGTACTGTTCTTCCTGGCCCACAAATATTGGAAAACAAGGATCACAATCGACGCAGTCGAGAAGTTCCTACAAATGCAGCAAATGATCGGCCCGGTAAGGTATGCCTACACAGATATTGTTGCGGTCACAAGACATTTCAGAGACAAGCTGGGTCAGGGAGGCTATGGCTCCGTTTACAAGGGCATTCTGCTCCCAGGCGATGTTCATGTGGCCATCAAGATGCTGGATGGTAAATCCTGCTGCGATGGAGAAGATTTCATCAGTGAGGTCTCCACCATTGGCAGGATCCACCACGTTAATGTGGTCCGTCTGGTCGGGTTCTGCTCGGAAGAAATGAGGAGGGCGCTAGTCTACGAGTATATGCCCCATGGTTCTCTTGATAAGTACATCTTCTCGGTCGAGAAGAGTTTCTCCTGGGACAAGCTCAATGAAATTGCCTTGGGCATTGCTAGAGGGATTAACTACCTGCATCAAGGATGCGACATGCAGATTCTACACTTTGATATCAAGCCGCACAACATCCTTCTTGACACCAATTTTGTCCCAAAAATTGCTGATTTTGGCCTTGCCAAGCTATACCCAAGGGACAACAGTTTTGTGCCGTTGAGCGCCCTACGGGGAACAATCGGATACATAGCTCCTGAGATGATATCCCGAAGCTTTGGCGTCATATCCAGCAAGTCTGATGTTTACAGCTTCGGGATGCTGCTGTTGGAGATGGCTGGAGGACGCAGGAACGCAGACCCGAATGCGGCAAACTCAAGCCAGGCATTCTACCCATCGTGGGTGTATGACCGGCTAACTAAACATGAACCGGGTGAGATATCTGCTGAGATGCATGAATTGGAGAGGAAGCTGTGCCTTGTTGGTCTGTGTTGCATCCAGATGAAGTCCCACGATCGGCCAGAGATGAGCGAAGTCATAGAGATGCTCGAAGGGAGCGTTGATAGCGTGCAGGTGCCTTCAAGGCCATTCTTCTGTGACGATGAGCACAGCCCTGTAGTGGAGCCTTACCATTTCCTCTCTGAGCTGACTACCATTTCGGAGGAGGGCGAGTGAAATTTCCTTTATGTTCGATGAAGTAAATTATTACGAGGTGACAAACTTACCTTGTGAAAAGTTGCAGTAATGGTTGTTATGAACCATGGAATGCGGATGTTTTATACTGTATATTATAAGTCATGCTTCCTGTGAATGTTCATCCGAAATACAAGCATAATATGGGTATCGAGCGTGAAATTTCATTTGTCCCATTGCCCAAAAGGGTGTGAGCAGTCATGAATTTTTTTGAAGGAAAATGAACACAGAGGATTATACATGGGGAAAATGCAGTACGTACATGACATATTTTCTGAACTGATGGCGCGTCGTGCTGCAGTTTTTTCTTCTGGCGCTGTTTGTGATTTTCAAGTCCTGCAGCTCCCGATGGCACATCCTTGCAGCCCAACTAAAGAAGCATCAAACCATGACACTGTTCAAGACGCTATGACAAAAAATGGCAGAAAAATTCGGAATCTGCAACCTACTAGGAGTAGTTGTTTTTTCAGTTTTCTGCAACTACTTTCAACAGATCAGGTATGCATTTCTTTTTCAGTGAGGTTTGCCTCTCCGTTGTCAGTGCAGCCGGGCAAAATAAGTTCTAAGGAAGTTGCGTGCTTTTCGCTGTGCGGCATGATATTTGGATTTGACATGAATTACACTTTATCACGTATACTGTAGATCCCATAGATCAAAGAGCGCTTGAATGTAGTAGTAAATTTGGAGGAAACTTGTGTTTTTAGGGGTGAAGGAAGCTTGCCTCTAAGTGCTACTTCTACATGTGGGGCGCCGCCGAGAGGAGGTGCGGGGAAAGGAAGGAGACATGCCCCTCGCCGCCGCATCCAGGTCACCGTCGCCGTCTGCCGTCGCCTCATACTCCCTGCCAACCGCCGCCGCATCCAGGTCATCGTCGTAGACTGCCGTCGCCTTAACCTCCCCTTTCGCCGCCGCCGCCATTGGCCTGCTCTCGCCTGCACACGCGCGTGGCGCTGGCCTGCACCGGAGTCCCGACGGCAGATTACCTCGAGCAGCGCCGGAGCTGCTCGAGCGGCGGCGGATCTCAGGGCCGGCTCTATGTTTTTGGAGGGCACTGGCCACTGGGGCGAAGTCGTTAACATGGGCCTTTTCAAGGAGTATAGGGCATTTTGTATCTCGGCCTCCATGGAGGCAGAATTTTTGAAAAAAGTTAAAATTCAAAATTTCCGGTTTCAGAAAATTCTGGAAAATTTTGAACAAGTAAACAAGGATGTGAGGTGTATGTGTATAAAAGTTCAGGATGAAATACGTTGAAATGCGGCGTGTACAAAAAAAAAACAAATTCATGATCCGGGAGGATGAATATCATGTGTTAAAAAGCTTCAGTTTTTTTTGCCTCATTTCAACGTATTTCGTCCTGAAAATTTACACAATTGTGCATTATGCCTTCATTTATATATGTATTTTTTTTCAGATTTTTTTGAAATGTAAAAATATGAATTTTCTCAAATTTTGAATTTTGCATTTGGAGGCCTCCCTGGAGCTCGGCCTCCAAAAGCAATTTCAGCTTTTCAAGGCTGACTATTAGGGCAAAGTATACAATTAATTTTGTTGAATTAATTAGGATCAATTCAAGCACCTGCATTAAAGTAAAAATAAATGGCTACAAAAAGTAAAACAAAGAGGACAATGCTAATGATGTAAAGAAATGTAGTACATGGAGTATAAATCAATTGCAGATAGTCCAAAAAAAAATCAAAAACAATTTTGTGCAGAATTAGAAAACAATTTTGATGCTTATGTTAGAGCAACTCTGTTGTAGGGTGGAACCCTAGATGGAGATTTTTCACGAATTGGAGGGGAAATCCCCAAGAACACGAAGAACACGAAGAACACAGGAAAGGGGAAACACTCAAATTGACTAGATCCAATCACACATATGCTAGACCCAAGAACACACAAGAGGTCACAATGAATCCAAGGACAACAAAAGAAAGACACAAGGTACTAGTTCATCCCAATCCTATGAGGAGAGAGGTCTTGATGATCCTATGATGGGGATCCTTCCCAAGATGGGGGCTTGAATCCACTAGGGATCTTCTCCATAGGAGGTCATGATCTCCTAGAGGAGTGGGTACAAGGAGCAAAGCTCACTAATGTCTCTCATATACTTTGCTATCCCCTCTAATGAGCTAGGGAAGGGGTATATATAGCCTACAGACGAAATAGAGGGGAGAGGGGGATACAAGGGTCAAAAACCCCAACTTGCACGCATGCATTCTCGGATGGGTCCGGGCACCCGGGCTAAAGTGGCCCGGGCACCCGGAGATGGTGCGGCTGCAGGTGGCCGGGCACCCGGGGCCAAAGGGCCGGCCACCCGGGCTGCTCAGGGCCGACTGTAGGTGGCCCGGGCACCCGGGGGCGCGCCATGCGGCTGGAGGCATGGGCCGGGCACCCGGGGGGCCCAAGGCCCGAGCACCCGGGCAGGGTTGGCGGCACTAGGCAGGCGGGCCGGGCACCCGGGGGGCCCAAGGCCCGAGCACCCGGGCAGGGTTGGCGGCACTAGGCAGGCGGGCCGGGCACCTGGGGCTCCAGGGCCGGGCACCCGGGACCTCCAAGGCCGGGCACCCGGGGCCAGCAGGGGCCACACCCAGGTCAGGGCCGGGCACCGGGGGCCAGAGTGGCCGGGCACCCGGGGTAGCCAGGGGCTCCGTTGTAACGCCCCGGATCCGATGCGCCAGGTGTCTGCCAGTTATTCGTCGTCATTGCCATGTCATTTGCTTGCTTGTTGCATTTTATCATGTCATCATGTGCATTTCATTTTGCATTCGTGTTCATTTCATGCATCCGAGCATTTTCCCCGTTGTCCGTTTTGCAATCCGGCGCTCCTATGCCCTCCGGCGTTCCCCTTTTCTCTCCTGTTGTGAGTGGGTGTTAAACTTTCTCGGAATGGCCCGAGGTTTGCCAAGCGGCCTTGGTATAGCACCGGTAGACCGCCTGTCAAGTTTTGTGCCATTTGGAGGTCGTTTGGTACTCCAACGGTTAACCGGGTAACCGTAAAAGCCTCCTTCTCTTTGCAGCCCAACACCCTTCCAAAGTGGCCCAAAACCCATCTAACTCCCCTCCATGCTCTCGGTCGTTCGATCATGATCGCGTGGCCGAAAACCGCTCCTCATTTGGACTCTCCTAGCTCCCTCTACCTATAAATAAGCCCCTCCCCCCCGAAATTCGCGGATGTTTCCTACCCTAACCCTAGTTTTCTCCTCTGCGCCGTGCCGGACATGTCTGTCCCCGGCCGGACATGTCCATCCGCCACCGCTCCCCAGCCAATCGCAGCCCGATGCGTGGCCTCCCGCCGTCGTCCCCGCCACCGGCCCGCGCGGCCCGCCGCAGGCCCGCGGGGCCCGCTGCAGGCCCACGGGGCCCGTGCGCCGCCGCCGCCCGGTCCGCGCCCGAGCCCGAGCGCCCCGCCGCCGCATCCCCGCTCCCTCGCGCGCCTCGCCGCGGCTCGGCCCCGCCGCCGGCGCCGTCCTCC
>NC_041389.1:587361140-587432786 GCF_002162155.2 Triticum dicoccoides
GCCGCCCGAGGCGCCCGCCTCCGTGCCGCCTCCGGCCGCCCCTCGCCTCGCCTCCCACGCCGTCCCCGGCCCCAGATCCGGCGATCCCTAGCTCCGGCCGCCGCACCTTCTTCTTCCCCGATGCTCTCCGACGAACCTCGGGACCCGTGCATCTCAGATCTGAAAACAGAGGTTGATTTTCCCGTCGCCGAAATTCGTCTAAGTCCCAGATTTTGTCATTTTCGTGCCATGTTCATGCCATCATATCTCTGCATTCGTAGCTCCGTTTCGTGCGTGTAATATGTCAAATTGTTCGTCTCAACGAGTAAATCATTTCATTCCATTGCATCATATTCATTTGAGCTCATCTTGATGCCTGAATCATCGTTGTAAGAGTGCTTCATGATGTTTTCTGCTATCTGTTATCAGAACGAGCTCTTTTGTCATTTTTGCCATGATTGATGTGTGCATCCTATGAGGTTGATGTCTACATGTGTTTTGTTCTATGCCATGTCTTCTTTACAAAGGTGCTTACCATGTATTTTTGTGATCAATGTGGTGACTAGCACAAGCATGCAAACTAGGCATCGTGATGTTGCTGATTTTAGTCCCCGTTCTGCTGTTATTTTGGTGCCATGTAAACTTGATGCTACAGAGAGATCCATGCAAATTTAGAGATACTTCAGTAAGGGTGTTTTGAACATGTGATGTTTGTCTATCCATTCATGCCCTTGGTTGCAATTATGGAGTAGTCTAGTATGTCATTTTCGTGCTCTACTTTTGCTTCAAAATGTTTCCTGGCAAATTGTTTACTTGTTATTCAATTTAGCCAAGGATGCTATAGTTGATCCTTGCATGCTATGGACTTGTTCTTGCCTTGGTTGGTTACACAAACATGTCTTATTGATGATGCTATGCTTATCTTGTAATGCAATGACTTGTGGTGAGTGAATCGAGCTTGTTAAGTAGTGTACATGATGTTGCTGTTTCGCTAGGCTGAATCTGTTATTTCGTGATGCTATATAAACATGTTGCTACTAGTCATTCTATGCATAATCTGGAGATGTTCTATAAACATGTTTTGATCTACATGTCATCCTCTAACCATCCATGCCCCTGGTAGCATTTATAGCTTGCTGTAGCTTGTTCTTATCTTGCTTCAAAGTTGCTTCATAATGTTGCTGTCAGCCTGTTAACATTAAGTTCAGTTGTTACCATGTGTTTTCCTAGTGTTTCGTGCACCCTATGGACTTGCTCTTGCCATGCTTAACTTCATAAATATGCCTTCTTACTGTTGGGTGCCTTGCCATGCCATGTATTGCTCTGTAGAAAGTTGCACAAGCTCATCTACATGCCTTCATAATTATGTTCCTGCCATGTATGAATCTGTAATAATAACTTGCTATGTTTACGTGGGTGCCATCATATTTTCTGTTCCTTTTTGGCTTATGGTCAGTAAGGGACTTTTGATCTATGCATTTAGTAGATTCAAACCATGCCTTTGTTTGCCATGATAAGTTCCTATAACATGTTGTTTGATAGCTCTAAACATTGCATCGTGATGTTATTTTCTGCAAAGTCTGAAATTGTTATAACTTGCAATCTTACCATGTGTGTTTGAGCATGTTCTAGTGATTTATGGAGATAGCTCAGTGTTCATGTTTTGTAATGCTTTACGTGTACATCATATCCATGCCTTTTGTTATCATGTTGGGGTGCTGTAGCATGTTGTTTTGATGCTTGCAATATGCCTAGTTGCTGTTTTGGACAGCTTGTCCTTCAAACTTGTATAGAGTGTATGTGTTTGAACCGTTGCTCCGTTTTGAGTGTGCTCTATATGTAACTTGCTTAGAATTGCATGTAGTTTCATATTATCATGTTGCATCCATGTTTTGAGGTGTTTGCTTGATGTTTGGGTGCATTTTGCATCAATGCCATGTTTAACTTGTGTTGCTCATATCTTCTAGGCCGTAGCTCCGAACTAAATGAACTTTATATGTAACTTGACTAGAATCTCGTGTAGATCATCTTGTTGCACCTTAACTTGCTGTTTAACAACTTGAACATAAGGTTTATGCAGATCTGGATCAATTTTGAAATATGCATATGAGGACTTACCGGAATTGTTATATGTTGTTCCCGGCCTCATTTAAACTTGCCTTGATGTGTTGCTCTTGTTTGCATCATCCCTTGCCATGAGTAGCTTCGCGTAGCTTTGTCATGCATCATACTTGATTGTGCATCATGCCTTGTTCATGTGTGGTGTGTTTACCATGTTGTGTGCCTCTTCTTGTTAGTTCCTGTTTCGTTGCAATCATGAGGATTCGTTCGTCTACGCTTGGTTCGTCTTCGTGGCTTCATCTTCTTCATGGACTCGTTCTTCTTCCTTGCGGGATTTCAGGCAAGATGACCGCTCCCCCGGATCTCACTACTATCATTGCTATGCTAGTTGCTTCGTTCTATCGCTATGCTGCGCTACCTATTACCTGTTTATCAAGCCATCCCAAATTGCCATGAACCTCTAACCTTTGACACCTTTCCTATGCAAACCGTTGTTTGGCTATGTTACCGCTTTGCTCAGCCCTCTTATAGCGTTGCTAGTTGCAGGTGAAGTTGAAGATTGCTCCATGGTGGACAGGATTATGTTGGGATATCACAATATCTCTTATATTATTAATGCATCTATATATTTGGTAAAGGGTGGAAGGCTCGGCCTTATGCCTGGTGTTTTGTTCCACTCTTGCCGCCCTAGTTTCCGTCATACCGGTGTTATGTTTCCGGATTTTGCGTTCCTTACGCGGTCGGGTGATTTATGAGACCCCCTCGACAGTTCGCTTTGAATAAAACTCCTCCAGCAAGGCCAACCTTGGTTTTACCATTTGCCTCACCACCACCTACTTTTCCCTTGGGAGTCGCTCTTTTGAGGGTCATCTTTATTATAGCCCCCCGGGCCAGTGCTTGTCTAAGTGTTGGTCCGAACCAGAACCACTTGCAGCGCCACCTCGGGGAAACTTGAGGGTTGGTTTTAGTTGTACGTAGTGTTCATCCGGTGTTGCCCTGAGAACAAGATATGTGCAGCTCCTATCGGGATTGTCGTCGCATCGGGCGGTCTTGCTGGTCTTGTTTTACCATTGTCGAAATGTCTTGTAAACCGGGATTCCGAGTCTGATCGGGTCTTCCTGGGAGAAGGTCTATTCCTTCGTTGATCGTGAGGGCTTGTCATGGGCTAAGTTGGGACACCCCTGCAGGGTATAATCTTTCGAAAGCCGTGCCTGCGGTTATAGGCAGATGGGAATTTGTTAATGTCCGGTTGTAGATAACTTGACACCAGATCCGAATTAAAACGCATCAACCGCGTGTGTAGCCGTGATGGTCTCTTTTCGGCGGAGTCCGGGAAGTGAACACGGTTTCTGGGTTATGTTTGACGTAAGTAGGAGTTCAGGATTACTTCTTGATCATTGCTAGCTTCACGACCGTTCTGCTTGCTCTCTTCTCGCTCTTATTTGCGTATGTTAGCCACCATATATGCTTAGTCGCTGCTGCAGCCTCACCACTTTACCCCTTCCTTTCCATTAAGCTTTGCTAGTCTTGATACCCATGGTAATGGGATTGCTGAGTCCTCGTGGCTCACAGATTACTACAACAATAGTTGCAGGTACAGGTTTCGATGATCATGACGCGAGAGCGATGCTTGCTTGCGTTGAGTTCTTCTTCTGCTTCTTCGATCAGGGGATGGGTTCCAGGTCGGCAGCCTGGGCTAGCAGGGTGGATGTTGTTTGAGTTTCTGTTTGTGTCTCATTCGTAGCCGGATGATGCTCTGATGTATTGTGATGTTGTATTCGTGTGGCATTGTATGCCTCTTGTATGTATCCCCATTTATTATGTAATGTTGATGTAATGATATCCACCTTGCAAAAGTGTTTCAATATGCGGGTCTATCCTTGGTGGGACCTTCGAGTTCCTTTTGGATAGGGTCACATATTGGGCGTGACATCCGCCGGCTATAGGTGAGGGCTGGGGTGGTCCGGGACCTCCTTTGCGTCGTGCTTCTCGCGCATCCTTCTTACTTCTCCTCCTACGTGGGTCTCCGGTGAACTTGGTGATTCGTTCGTGCTTCCTCGTGACAATCTCTGAAGTACCTAAGAATGCACAACGTGTCTCTTTGAGGTAGAATCCCATTCTCAAGTGAATCCGGATGAAACTCGGAGAGGAAAGAGTTAACCTCGGTTTTGACGGTGCGTGCACATGCTCTTGCCACTGGTCCTCGAGGTGCTTGACGAGTTGTAGTAGAGTCCATGGGGATGACGTAGGTATGCTCCACATCACCCCCCCGGGAGAGATCCGTCCATGGATCGTGATCTTCATCACCATGGGAAAGAGAGGGCGTCGCCGTGTAGAAGTGGACAACCACCAAGTACTCATCATCGTCAAGCTTGAAATGGGCACTCTCCAATGTCGCACCTTCTCGTGATTCCTTCAAAAGGATCAAGTAGAACAAACACTTGGAAAAACAAATGCGGTTAGCATTAGAGCAACACCAAGCATTCAAGAGGTGATTCACCAAACAAGTGTCGTCATCAAGCATAGCATATGGTGTGACAAGGGAGTGTGGCATGGCATGTAAGCACATAAATTGGGCACATGGAAAAGCATCATGGAAACAATCATGCAAAGGTGAGGTAAAGATGCTAATATGTGGGACAAGTAAACAAGCATCTACCTCAATGTTATAGCAAGCATGCATAAGACTCTCAATGAACGGTCTATGGTAGGCATAAGAGTCATTCACAACACCCAAGAAGGTGATATGACTAAACACATGCGTCAAGTGCAAGACAATCCAAGCATAATGTGCATAGGGTGTAGTGAAAATCGAGTGGCACTCAACACAATAGACAGAGCAATTGTTCATCATGTGTGAGGCAATCAAGGCAATCATGTGACAAGCAATGGGCATATGTGAAGTAATGACATTGTTGCAACCAAACATGTGATAGGAGCAAGTAATCCAAGAATTGGATGCAACATGAGAAAGCATAGAAATCAAGTCATGCAAACTAGTGGAGCGAAGATGCAGCACACTAGAGGAAATCATGGCAATCATGTCATGTGAGCAAATGATAGATATAGGAAATGCACATGACATATCGCAAGCACGAGCACAAAGCAAGATCATAGTATCATCATAGGAATGGATCATAAAGGAAACATGGCAAGAACAAGTAATATCTCCACCAAGCTTGCAAATACACATACAAGTAGTAGAATCAATCATCATGTGTAATGCAAAGCATGGGTCACAAATGCATGATAAAGGCATATGAATAAGCATGTCATGCAAAGTGAACATGGCAAGATGGACATATAATATGTAATGGACAATAACCATAACGGGCCATCGTTAATAGGCCGTATTTGATGACGCTATGAAAACGGCCCAACGTATTAACGGGCCACAAACGGGTCGACTGTAACAACGGGCTGAATTTGGCCCACAAGCAGAAAATGACAGTAACGAGCCGTAATTAACCGAATGCTAAAAATGAGCCCAAGAATAAATGGGCCCTGAGAAGGATGAAAGATAACATGGGCTGGAAACGATCCAATGGAATAATGGGTTGTTAATGGGTATAAAGTGATACACTGTTCATTACGGGCCAGTTTCACCATAGGCCGTTAATGGGCCAAGAGTTACAAAGGGCCTCATATGGGTCGAAAGACGTCATGGGCCATACATGGGCCGGAAGTTAAAACGGGCTGGAATCATATTGGACGGCCCATATGACACTACTGGGCCTAATTCGGATAGGTCGTAACGGGCCCTGGGCTAGCGGGCTATAAATGGGCTATATGCGAACAGGCCGTTAACAGGCTTTCAGTTGGCCGGCCCGCCACCTTTTGACCAAGTCAAATGGGCTGTCCTTTTCACAAGAATGGGCCTCTGTTGGGCCATGCCACGTGTCGACGTATCATAGGCGCCTTCTGTCCAATGAGTGGATGACATCTGTCCCGACGGTGAGCCGACACGTGTTTCCTCCAGCCAATGATGATTTTACATGTGGAAAATCCCCATTGGCCCGGGCTGTTAACGGGTTATCGGATCCAAAACCGGACCCGATAGCTTAACCGTGTTCCGTTACGGTGGATGCCATGTGTCGGTCAACCTTGACGAAAGCACTTCTGTGACGCATGATTTATCGTCATGGAAGTGGACACTTCCGTGATGATAATTTTGGTAATGTCAAGGAACACTTCTACGACAGCACATGTATGACTATCTTGATTCTGTCATAAAATCGTCATGGATGTACATGCATGACAAAAAACGCGACCTACTGTGACAAACACGGATCATCATGCAAGTGTATTTTTTTTGTAGTGCATGCTCATGTATTGCGTGAAAGTTGAAAAAGTTTGAAAATTCTAAAGTATGAAACAATTGCTTGGCTTGTCATCGGGGTTGTGCATGATTAAGTACTTTGTGTGACGAAGATGGAGCATAGCCAAACTATATGATTTTGTAGGGATGGACTTTCTTTGGCCATGTTATTTTCAGAAGACATGATTACTTTGTTAGTATGCTTGAAGTATTATTATTTTTATGTCAATATTAAACTTTTGTTTTGAATCTTATGGATCTGAATATTCTTGCCACAATAAAGAGAATTACATGGATAAATATGTTAGGTAGCATTCCACATCAAAAATTCTGTTTTTATCATTTACCTACTCGAGGACGAGCAGGAATTAAGCTTGGGGATGCTTGATACGTCTCCAGCGTATCTATAATTTTTGATTGTTCCATGCTATTATATTATCCATCTAGGACGTTTTATATGCATTTATATGATATTTTATATGATTTTTGGGACTAACCTATTAACCTAGAGCCTAGTGCCAGTTTTTGTTTTTTCCTTGTTTTTGAGTTTTATAGAAAAAGAATACCAAACGGAGTCCAATTGACGTGCCAATTTTTGATGATTTTTTATGGACCAAAAGAAGCCCCTAGAGTAAAAGAGTTGGGCAAGAAGAGACCCGGGCTGCCCACGATGGTGGGGGCACGCCCCCTATCTCGTGGACGGCTCGGAGACCCCCCTGACGTGAGACCTACGCCAAAAATTCCTATAAATACAGAAACCTCCAGAAAATAACCTAGATCGGGAGTTCCGCTGCCGCAAGCCTCTGTAGCCACAAAAAACCAATCGGGACCCGGTTCCGGCACCCTACCAGAGGGGGGATCCATCACCAGTGGCCATCTTCATCATCCCGGCGCTCTCCACGATGAGGAGGGAGTAGTTCACCCTCGGGGCTGAGGGTATGTACTAGTAGCTATGTGTTTGATCCCTCTCTCTCTTGTGTTCTTGATTTGGCACGATCTTCATGTATCGCGAGCTTTGCTGTTATAGTTGGATCTTATGATATTTCTCCCCCTCTACTCTCTTGTAATGGATTGAGTTTTCCCTTTGAAGTTATCTTATCAGATTGAGTCTTTAAGGATTTGAGAACACTTGATGTATGTCTTGCATGTGCTTATCTGTGGTGGCAATGGGATATTCACGTGATCTACTTGATGTACGTTTTGGTGATCAACTTGCGGGTTCAGTGACCTTGTGAACTTATGCATAGGGGTTGGCACACGTTTTCGTCTTGACTCTTCGGTAGAAACTTTGGGGCACTTTTTGAAGTACTTTGTGTTGGTTGAATAGATAAATCAGAGATTGTGTGATGCATTTAAAACAAAACAGAAGCTAGCCAACTCGCTCCCAGGAAGCTCCCCCGATCGCTTCCTTCGTTGGCCGTTCGATCCTGGTCAACGAAGTCTTTTTTTGCCTGCTGTTCATTGGATCTCGATGGGAATTGACTTCTGCCATTTTGACTGCATGGTGAGATCTGGACAGTGTGTGACCTGTGGGCTCGGGCTGGATCGAATTGGCTGGGTGCCAGTTTGTTGGGTGCGCAAGGCAGGCTGTCCTGCCGTGCCGCGTGCGCGCGAGGCCCGCGTCGTGGGCGCTGTGCGGACGCGGGTTATGTGCTGCTCCCCATGTTTCTCCTCACTGGCTGGTGCTACGGCTGCAGGTGGGCCTGCCTACGCATGGTCCCACGTGTCAGCTTCTTGGTGTGTTTTTTCCGTGTACGTGTATTTCCTGGTTACCTCGGTCAACTGCTCGTGGCGCGGCGCTCCTCACGCGCTTCTTGCATCGTGTGTCGTGGGAGTTACTGTGGTGCTCGTCAGCTTCAGAGGGGTGGATTGACGCATGTGCACCCGGATTGTGCACACGCGTTTGTACTAGCGCGATGACAGGTGGGCCGCCGCTGATCTGGTCCCGCTCGTCGACTGCTACTCCCGTGTCTAGTGCGCGTGTATGCCTTTCCCGTGCGCGGTGTTGCGTCTCGTCTGCATTTGGACTTTGGAGAGAGAGGATGGACTGCAGCTACCCGATGCATGTGCTTGTGGGGCCTGGCTGACCGATGCATCGTGCGTGCCTCACCTCCATCTGCAGTTGGAGAGAGAGATGGACTGGCGCCTCCAACGCGCTGGTTGACGCCGCGGCGGCCGCTGCCGCCGTCCGCGAGCCCGGGTGCACGGTGGCGCTCACGGACCTCCACCGCTGCCTCCACGCCTTCAGCGAGTCCTGCGACTGAGCCGAGGGCCTCGTTCAGGCGGCCGCCGGCGGCCTCGGCCCCGCCGCCTCCCGGCATGACGAGCTGTGTTGCACCGTGCGCGCGGTCGACAAGGATCTCTGGGCCGCCGCCGCCGGCCGGGAGGAGAACGAGATGGAAGAGGAGAAGAATCGCCCTCCGACCACATCGCTGGTGGCCGAGGACAAAAAGCCCAATCGATCTACCTCGTCTCCTGTTGAGGTGATGTTCATCGTTCTTGTTTTTTTCGTGTGATGTTCATCGTTCCTTTTATTTTCTTGGTTGATGTGCTAATCATGTTAGTCCTCTAGAAGATGAATGAAACTGTGACGCAAAAGGAGAGATGGACTGGGATATTTTACCTCGCCCTGCTGCATGGTGGCTGAGATGCGGCAGCCCCATGCTCTGTTTCGATGGGCCTCCTCTGTTTGATGTTTGCCATTGGTTGAGGTTCGTCCTTCTCTGGTTCGCATGTTCTTCGCCACTGCTTTGGATTCGTCGTGCTAATTTTGCATGCTTGCCTTTGTTTCGGTCATGCGCAGTTTGATACGGTTTCCTGTCTCTCCTTCTCACTGAGGTTAGTCCACCCCTCTTGTGCTTGCCTATAGAATGTTTGATGAAATGCATGTGTGCTGAAGCTTGTTCTACGGTTCAACCTACTTCTCATGTTGCTGGCGCTTATTCTTCTCGTCCGTCCTGCTGCTTACCCAACGTGTTGTGCTTGCTGCCTCGGGTAAATAGGCCGTTCTGTTGCTTCCGTGACCGGCTGAGTGTTCATTGCATGCCTGTGTGTCGTTGTGCTCTGACCGGTTGTTTTTTTGTGTACTTCACAGGTTGTATGATCTCTTTTGTCGCTGTGTTGATCGACTCATCAAGGTTTTCTTCTTTCCTTTCTACTACATGTGTGTGTGTTTTACGTTCAGTATCTTCTGCGTCATGCTGTCTGCCTTGATGATCTTTTAAATATCTGTATGTAGTGATGATCGTTTAAATGTTCTGGATATGGTCGGGCGTTGTGTGTTGTTCGTTCTCGTGCTGCTTATATTTCGTGTATGCGTGTGAGCAGGATTTGTCCACTTATTTCCGTTGTTATACCTGTTTTGGAGGTCATGGTAACTTGATGCCCCCCATGCTCACTCTTTCTGTTGTGCATAGAAGCATATTTGTCCAATTCTCAGACTAATTTTTTGAAAGAAACCACAGTTCATTACAACGCCAATTATGGATATGGATCCATCTTGCTGCGCTGGATGAAGGACCGGATGTAATAAGAGTTGCATGTGACAATTGCTCATGAATAGTATTTGTTGTACAAACATCCAGTTCATTCTTGGGATACAATAGAGACACTATAATAGTACTACTTTAGTCAAATACATTATCCACTGATTGTTGCAGTGAAATGTCGCTCTAGCTATTAATTTGCAGCATGGGTTGAAGGAGCAGCGGATGTGGGCGGGGTCGGAGGTCGGGGGAGACTCGTCGGCTGGGCGACAACGAGCGCCGGTGAGTGCAAGCATGTGTCTCCCAAAGCGTCCTCTCCTACAAGGCAGGCAAGGCCGACGTCGTCGCCCTCGCAGGTCCTCCTCCCATCCCTTTTGATCCCCCTCCCCTGCCTCCTCACCTTGCCTTTGAGTCGGACGCAATGTAAGACAGCCCGAAGGCAAGCTCAAGCTGGAGGCGATGAAATCCCTCTCTTGTGCCAGAATCTAACTTCATATTTGTGAAGTGTTCTTTTGCTTCTATGTACTGTACCATGGTTGTGCTCTGACCAGATCGTTCCCATTTGTTTTACAGGTTCTACGATCTGTTGCATCTCCGTTCTCGTTAAGGTTAGCTGCTCTATTTCCTAGGTACACGTGTATTATCGTTTATGTGGGTGCTATCATGGTGCTTGGTCTGCTGATCATTTTAATGTTCTGGATCTGGGGTGTGGCTGCAGGAGAGGGAAGGCGGCCAATGACAGGGAGAAGGATCAGGCTAGCTACCGTGATCAAGGAAATAACATGTATCTGTGTGGTTTGTTCCTGCTGTTGATCGGGCATTGCTGCGTTTAAGGTATGTTGTGCCCGGTGCTACTTAATGCTATATAAAACCTATAGTTGTACATAAAACGCCTTGATATGCAAATAACCCAGTTAAAATAAATGGGTTGCGCCATCTAGCATTACATGACGACATGCCAAACACTTTGCCACCTAGGATAGTCTATATTTGTATTTCATTCAGTTATCTCATATTTCCAGTAAAAAAAACTCTTCGCTTTGGGGTTTTGGAATAATCTTCAGGAAGTTGGTGATGAGTTAGTAGAACTTATGGAAATGTCGATACTGTAGCTCAAAGTGTAAGATATTTTATGTCCTTCTATGCATTTATCGATACAGAAGGGGAGCCTTGGCGCAGTGGTAAAGCTGCTGCCTTGTGACCATGAGGTCATGGGTTCAAGTCCTGGAAACAGCCTCTTACAGAAATGTAGGGAAAGGCTGCGTACTATAGACCCAAAGTGGTCGGACCCTTCCCTGGACCCTGCGCAAGCGGGAGCTACATGCACCAGGTTGCCCTTTTTTTTATGCATTTATCGATACTGTAGCCTGTTGGCTGACCGTCCCTTACTTATCCAAAAAGACTGAGTTCTGCTACTTACCCAACCAGATGTTAAATATTTCAAAATGTGTCTTTATATTGTCATTGTATCGTAATTGCTTCTCCTGATGTGTTTTTGTTTTACACCAGCATATATTTGGTCCAGAGATATTCAATTGTTTGTCTGATAAGATAATATTTTACTTCTTTATGGAGCACTCTTATGGCAAGCACATTTTTTCTGAATGAACTGCTGGTTGGTTTTTTCTCCATAAATACGATACATTATCATATCATATGAAATGTTAAGATATACTAAAAATATGCCCTGTATGATGGTAGTCTGCCATTTTAGAATTGTTTTGGGCAATGCATGTTTGTATGCATTTTTTCTTTTGGCCCTTGAAGGCTTCCATGGTACGCACCACATCTTTAATAGTTTGCAATTGCGATAAAAATTGTTATGCTCGTATCTTTAGTTTTTATTACATGTGGAGATAATGCCACAACTCTTGCTGGAATTATACTGTCAACTTATGCTGAATTTTTTCTTTGTATGTAGGCCACAAGTGACAATTGCTACATCTATTATGTTCTGTCACCGTTTTTACCTTCGTCAATCTCATGCAAAAAATGATAGACGAGTAAGTGTTAGTCAATGACTAACTATAGTCCAATTTTTAAATATTTGTTGAAGTGCAGCTTCTAACTTTATAACATGTAGATACTTTATTTGAGTTTATAATATCCTGTTTTTTGCCTCATAGTTTATGAATAAAAATAACAAATAGTTTCTATCTCCATGGTTTTCCAGTTTGGCGATTGTTCTCTCCATACAGAGGCATTAATAGCTAATAATACACTTTGTACTTCTCCAGTCCAATAGAAGTTGGCGCTGAAGCTAGCAGCATACTCTGTAGATGTCAAAACAACTTGTACTTTTGTGAACTGTAGGGGGTGGTTATAAACAGTAGGTATTTTCTATGAGGATAAGATGCACAGATGTACATCCTCTTGGTGTGATGTGGGGATTTTAGTTTAGAAGAGCCTGAGACCTTGTTACTAAATAGCAGTTCACAGGTGGGCACACCATTCGATCAATTATGCGGGGTTGAGGGTTTATCATGAATATTTTGGCTGGTACAGCTCTCAAACACACATCAGAGTTGATTTAGGCCTAGTTACTCTTAAATTATTGAACGTGAAAGCATTTGAAAATCACCCTATCCATGAAGTAGTACCAAGCGTGTTTACTGAAATAGAAGTGCATGTGATTTCTTGTGTTCTTATCTACAACAGAAGTGGTAATGGTGATTTTCCTCTATATGTCTTGACAGAATATTAGTATTCTATACTATTTGTTATGCAGTTATTCTTATTTTTTCATGGCGAATGGGCAAATGAAGTCTGAATCTAACATCTATACAGACAATCACTACTGTTTGCATGTTCTTGGCTGGAAAAGTCTAAGAAACACCTAGGCCTTTAAAGGATGTCATCCTGGTTTCTTACGAGCTTATTCATAAAAAGGATCCTGCTGCTGGTCAGAAAATCAAGCAGAGGGTAATGTAATGGATCCAATTGGATGCTTCTTTTGCTATGGATTGTTCTTTGGTGAACCTTTTTCCCTTTACAAAAGTTGTAGCATGTCCATGACCTAATTTCACCCTATAAATCTTGTTGTTCTCATACAATAACAGAAAATAACTTCAAAAATATAGCCAGTAGAAGGCTGGCTATTTCTACCAGAATCCTAACCTTTTCTCATCAGTATATCATTTATTTTGGAATTGTTTTGATTGCATCATCATCTGCTGAAAAGTTTACGAGACTGATAATGATCTAGAATAAAAGTATATTCTAACCTACGAGGAGGCTGGGCACGTCTTCTAACCCGCAGCAGACTGTATAGGCAGCGGGAGCGCCAATCCAGACCATGGGCGCAGCTTGGTCGAGCTATAACGAGTGCATCTGATTCCAACTCATCAAGGTGAGCTCCCTCTTTTATTCTTCTCAGGCAATGAGGCATCATTGTAGGCCCAACCTTTTTGTTTGTTGCTTTGAAGAGTGCTGTCATGTTGTGGAAAGGCAATATGTGCTTGATATGTGGAGTTGGTGTTGAGCCTGGCGGTAGTAGACAGGGAAGGCACCCATCTCACTTGATCTTGAGAGTTGATTCATATCTTTTTTTCTTGACCTGATTGAGTTCCTGTATATGCAAGGATAAAGAATAAGGGGCATTGTCGTGGTTGTTGCTGAAGGTGTTGGTCAGGAGCTGATTGCTGGGACTGATGACAAGAACGGAGAGCAGGATGAGTATGTCAACATGCTGTTCCTTGACGTTGGCCTTCTTTTATAAAGTTCACATGAAACTCTCCTCCATGGTTAGAAAAAACTAATTTAAACATTTTGTTTCTTTGATGGTTACTCATTTCTCTTACCGTTGTTGTATCAAAACAATTGTATTTGTTGATGGCCACTTGGGCTCATTTTCGAGGAGAATGAGATGTGGAATAAACTACTCTGAAATGGTTGGTTCACTTTAGACAGTTTATTAGCTAAATAATTTTGGCTGCTGTTGCACATGATACAGTTGTGCTCTGTTGTTGCCATCTTGCATTTTATGTGAGCTTAAACAGACAATCAATTAAACTTTTACTAAGTTCTTACCGTATGTATTTGCTCAAACACAGTTACTGAAAAAATGCAAATATTTTTAGCAAGTGCATGGTTTTAAATGGGACTCGATGCCATTTAGCGCAATGAGCAGTGTTATACAAATATAATTTTTTGGTGCAACTGTTATACACTTTTTGTTCAAACTTGGATTTCACAATTTGATAGACATTTTCAAAAGAGTATGGTTTAATATATGGGCTTTCTACAATGAGTACTGAATTGTCCTTGCAAAATGAAACTATTTTCATCGACAACATGGCTTTAGCGGGTCTCTGCATCATTTGGTGCAACGGATAAGAAATCGCACTGGTCGGTGGCTGAGGAAATGCCTCTATCACCCAGCTGAGGAACCGAGAAAGAAAGGAAGGGGATAGACAGTCTTCGCCGGATCTGCCCCCTGCCACTTCATATTCAGCTCCTCATGGGCCACAGGCATCACGCTACGTGGGCTGGGCTAAATACCATAAGGGCTATCCTAATACCTCCTGATCCCTATGTCTCCGTATGTGCACAACAAAGACATGTTTTTTTCTTAGGTTTCTTATCCTTTTCCCTCTTTTTTTGCAGGTATGGGCTATCCTAATACCTCCTAATCCCTATATCTTCGTATATGCACAACAAAGACATGTTTTTTTCTTAGGTTTCTTATCTTTTTCCCTCTTTTTTGCAGGAAAAAGATGCACGGCCAGGTTTCTCATCATGATAACCATGTTTTTAAACTTGCTAAAAAAATACAACCATGCCAACTTTACTCTCTCATCATAGTGGCCATATTTTCAAACTGAACATATTCATATTATGCAAAGTTTCCCTTTTCCTAGACTATTATTTAACAACGTAATAAACATGTTTAAAAAATAGCATGATTTAGTTGAAGGTTCTTGCAGCATGAAACTATTTTCGTCGACATCATGTCTTCAGCAGGTCTCTGCGCCATTTGGCGCAACGGGTCAACTAGTATCGTATAATCATGCCCACGGATACTTGAGGTGACATTGGAGTATCTAGGTGACATTAGGGTTTTGGTTGATTTGTGTCTTAAGGTGTTATTCTAGTACGAACTCTATGATAGATCGAACAGAAAGAATAGCTTCGTGTTATTTTACTACGGACTCTTGAATAGATCGATCAGAAAGGATAAATTTGAGGTGGTTTCGTACCCTACAATAATCTCTTCGTTTGTTCTCCGCTATTAGTGACTTTGGATTGACTCTTTGTTGCATGTTGAGGGATAGTTATATGATCCAATTATGTTATTATTGTTGAGAGAACTTGCACTAGTGAAAGTATGAACCCTAGGCCTTGTTTCGAAGCATTGCAATACCGTTTGCGCTCACTTTTACCACTTGTTACCTTGCTGTTTTTATAATTCCAGATTACAAAAACCTATATCTACCATCCATATTTCACTTGTATCACCATCTCTTCGCCGAACTAGTGCACCTATACAATTTACCATTGTATTGGGTGTGTTGGGGACACAAGAGACTTTTTGTTATTCGGTTACAGGGTTGTTTGAGAGAGACCATCTTCATCCTACGCCTCCCACGGATTGATAAACCTTAGGTCATCCACTTGAGGGAAATTTGCTACTGTCCTACAAACCTCTGCACTTGGAGGCCCAACAACGTCTACAAGAAGAAGGTTGCGTAGTAGACATCATTGGTTCAAAAGAAATCTCAAGCATCAAAGTGAATAGGTTAGCGTAGCCTTGTAAAGACGTAGATCCTCTTTAGACACCTTCACAAAGTTATTATAAATTAACATTTGAGGTGTCACAAATAAATTATACTTCTCTTTGAGCTTGGTTGTGAATGCTACCAATACCATCCACATGCTTGTCAAGTGCATCGGGTTTGTTCCAATTTCTCCAACCATTTTTAACAAAGGCATCACCCCTTGGCCCCCCGTTAGTTTTACCTTTGAACAAATAACACACAAAGCAATATGCTGCTTCCTTTGAGACACTATATTCTAGCCAATTGTACTTCTCAAACCAAACAAAACTAAAGTGTCAATTTTTACCATAGATTTTCCTGACTTCAAAAGCATGTGCATATGGTTAGCTTGCAAGTTTTGCAATATATCTTCTTCGAACACTATCTTGATCATTAAAAGCATACTCTTGAAATGGGAGTCCTTTTCCCTGGATCACCTGAAAAAGACATGTGCACTTGGCTGTTGGGGTGATGGAGGACTTGGCGTTGCCTCTTCAATTTCAATATCAATCTCAGTGTCTGTATTAGAATGAACTGAAGGACTTGGCTGTTGGGGTGATGGAGGAGGACTTGGCACTGCCTCTTCAATCTTCCTCGCTTTCTCTTCATGTATTTGAAAAAGGTCCATAATGGTAGTGGCACCATTCCTCTTCATGATATGTTCTGCAATTTAATTTCATCAAAATTAATACACATCATTTCTTTGGATCTATTATTATTGGTAGAAATCTGCATCAACTTGGAACCAAGCTGGCAAGCTCCACTCCCTAATAACCAGGTAGTTTGGTAAATACGTGAGCATTGCCCTCCAAAGAAGTATCAATCCACATGACTGTCGACGTTGAGGCTTTGCAATTCCTAAATCCTGAACATTATCTTCACTAACAAAAAAAAGTAGTCCGGCTGAGTCTCACATTGCTTTGTTGAACCAGACGACGAGGAAGCTGGCGCCTGGCACCTGGAGACGCAGCTACAGCTTGGAGAGGCATCGAGGGCTGTAGGGTCAAGCCATCGGCGATGGTGAAGCTAGCCGTGGGGCGGATCGAGATTTTTCTCTGCTTACAGCTTCCAAGAATCTACATGAGATGGCGAGGTGGGTAGGAGAGCGGAGAGAGGAGGAGAGCGGCAAGGGAAGGGGCTACGGGCGGGTGGCGGGCCGACGACAAGGGAGAGCCGGAACTGGGAGGCGGCGTGCAAGGGCCGACCATGCGACCAGGCATGGCGGCAGTGTGCTAGCAGTTGCGTTGCCCTACTTCTCACGCGGAAGTGGATCCTCTAACATTGAGAAGGAAAGTTAGAGAAGCTACATTATCCTAACATCCCTTCTTTTGATCCATATGATTATGGCTCAAACAACTTAAATTAATTTGCAAATTGATGATCTACTATGTACATTTATGCTAATTACATACAAACAAATTGATGGTGAAATAAAATTAATTTAAAATTGTTTATATCTACAGTAAATATCAACATTAAACAACCTGTTAACTACCTACTAACAGTCTCTAACTTCCCTTCTTCATTTTACACTAGACTAACACTGTAGCACTGTGATTTCCCTTCTCTATGTTAGAGGATCCGATTCCTTCTCACACACGGGTCTGGGTCTCTGGGAGGAAAAGAGCTACTCAGCTGGGCTAGTGGGCCTTACATCGTATAACTATTATATGGCAAGAAAAATTCTAAATATTCTGGGTGGCCAAGGCCCACCGTGCCTATACACTAGCTCCGCCAATGACTGCAAGGCACCAACGATGGGAAATTCCTATTTGTCGCTCATTGCGGCAAGTAGTCGACGCGACGCACATGGGCAGATCTGACGAATGTTTGGATGGGTCAGCCCGTTCAAACGTTTGTGCTAATCCGGTTTTGGGAATCTTCAAGGTGGTTCCCGGCTGGTTTTTACCGGTTTTTCTATTTCCTTTTTTGAATTTCCTTTTTCATTCAATTTTTTTCTTTTCTTTTTTCCTTTTCTTTTCTTTTCTTTGCTCTTTCCTTTTTTATGTTTTTCCATGTATCTTTTGTTTGAGAATTTCAAACATTTATTCAGAATTTTAGAACATATTCTTGTTTTCAAAATTTGCTCTCAGTTTCAGAAAATGATGAAATTTCATAAAATGTTCCCATTTTAAAATTTTCTTCATAATTTCAAAAAATGTTCGTGTTTCAGAAAGTCTTTGAGGAATTTCAAAAAATGTTCTTCTTTTAAATTTAGTTCACGATATCAAAAAATGTGTGGTAAATTCAAAAAATGTTCTTGTTTTCAAATATTTGTTACGTTCATGCTTTGATTTAAAAACTGTTCAGGAATTTCATAAAATGTTCCCGTTTTAAAATTTTGTTCACCAATTCAAAAAACTGTTCATGTTTCAAAAAGAATTTCAAGAAAAATTTCTTGTTTTAATTTTTATTCAAAATTTCAAAAACTCTTCGTGTTTTAAAAAATGTTCCATAAACTCAAAAAGATGTTCTCGTTTTCAAATATTTGTTACGTTCATGTTTTAAAAAAATGATTAGGAATTTCTTAAAATGCTCCCATTTTCCAATTTCGTTCACAATTTCAAATAATTTTTGTGTTCCAAAAAGTCTTTCAGGAATTTCAAAAGATGTTCTTGTTCTAAATTTTGTTCACAATTTATAAAAATGTGCATGTTTTAAAAAATGTTCAATAAATTCAAAATAATGTTCTCGTTTTCAAATATCTTTAGGTTCATGTTTTGAAAAAATGTTTAGGAATTTCATAAAATGTTCCGATTTTCAAATTTTGTTCCCAATTTCAAAAAATGTTTGTATTTCAAGAAGTCTTTGAGGGTTTTTTCTAAAAAAAATCAAATTTTTTCACAATTTCAAAAAAGCATTCGTGTTCTGAAATATGTTCGTTAATTTCAAAAAAATGTTCTCATTTTCAAATCTTTGTTATGTTCATGTTTAAAAAAAATGTTCTCTTTATCAAAATTTGTTCAGAATGTCATTCATAAAATGTTTATGTTTCAGAAAATGTACAGGATTTTCAAAATATGTTCTCATTTCCAAAATTTGCGCACAATTTCAGAAAAAAAATTGTGCTTCAAAAAATATTCAAGAATTTCAGAAAATGTTTCTTGTTTTCAAAGAAATCACAATGTTAGAAAAGTTTCAATTTTTTGAAAAATTGTTCACGTTTTAGGAAACTGCTAGGTTTTGTAAAAATGTCAGTGTTTCTTCTAAATTCGTATAAGAAAAATTGTTCACATTTTTTTAGAAAATAAGCTTAGATTATCAGATAAGATTTGTGGCATTGCGAATTGTTTGAAAACTTCAAGAAATGTTTATAAAATATTTTTTCTAAAATCTCAACCCTTTTGAACGTTGTTATTGTCTTTCGTGCTTAAATATTCTGTAGCACCTTTGTGGTGGAGTGGCTAGCTGGTCGCGGCTTTCTCCGTGGTGTGCGGGAGATGGTGGGATCGAATCCTAGCGTAGCCAAGCTTTTTTCTGGCGTGGTTTTTAGGTCGTGCGCTTTCGCGTCGATGGGCCGGCCTAGTCGTGCATCGCGCGTGTGCATCGGGCTTTTGTTCAGAATGCGTCGTACATGAGGTCCCCGACGATGGAGCGGTAGAATGCCAGCGTCAGGTCCAGGAGATCCCTCCAAGGTAGAGACCTTCTCCTTGGTTTCAACCGGCGTGGTGGTGGTCTTGCAGTTAAGCATACCCGCTCGCTCGAGCAACTCGTGAGCATACTTCTTCGGATGTAGAAAGAACCCATCAGCATGGCGAACAACCTCAATGCCAAGGAAGTTGTGCAGAGCTCCCAGATCCTTGAGGGCAAACTCATCACGGAGACGAGCCATGAGCTGCTGAAGAAGCTCAAGAGAGGATGCCATCAGGATGATGTCGTCAACATAGAGCAGCAGATAAACAGTAGCGGCACCCTAATGATAGACGAAGAGTGAAGCATCAAAGCGAGTGGTGCGAAACCCGAGCTACTAAAGAAACGCCGCAGTACACTGGTACCACACCCGAGGTGCCTACTTGAGCCCGTAAAGAGAGCGGGATAGCAAGCACACATGATCAGGATGATCAGCGTCGACGAAGCCAGTGGGCTACTCACAGAACACCTCCTTAGTGAGATGACCATGTAGGAAGACGTTGGAGACATCCAACTGATGGACGGTGCAGGCCCGAGAAACTGCCAACTTGAGCACGATGCTGATCATGCGCAGTTTGACAACCGGAGCGAAGGTGTCGGTGAAGTTCATGCACCCGTGCTTTTGAAAGCTGCAGACCTCCCAGTGAGCCTTGTAGTGCTCGAGAGAACTGATGATGATATAGACCTGGGGTAGGGTCATAGGCCTGACCTATACGTCCTACCCAAGGTCACTACCCTAGAAGCAAAGAAGCTCAAGAGACAACAAGGAGTGCCCAATAAAGGCGTCAAGTGCAATCCACTCGACCAATCAATCACTCGGGGTACCCCTGTCACACGACCAGTCAATCACTCGACCATACACAAGAAACCACTCGACTTACCGAAGACCTGGAGCCACTCAGAACAGCAACGGTCAAGCATTCACTCTGTAGTCTTTAAGGTCATTAAAAGCACTTATGGCTGTCGTCAGTAACGCCCCATCTTTATGTACATTGAACTCTTGGTAACGGGGGATGGCCAGGGTCCTGGCGCACTCTATATAAGCCACCCCTCCTTTGGCACAAGGGTTCGCACCCCTTGTAACACATACTCCCATAATCCAGTCGACCGCCTCCGGGCACCAAGACGTAGGGCTTTTACCTACTTCGAGAGGGGCTTGAACTCGTAAACACTTGCGTACAATCTCACCCTAGCTAGGACCTTGCCTCCTCATTCGTATCCCCTATACTTACTGTCAAACTTAGAACCACGACAGTTGGCGCCCACCACGGGGCAAAGTGTCTTAGCGACTTCCGACGAGGTTGCATTTTTTCCGATCTTCTTCAGCATGGTTTCTGCTACCTCTTGAGCACCGCGTTGGTTTTCCCTTGAAGAGGAAAGGGTGATGCGGCAAAGTAGTGTAAGTATTTCCCTCAGTTTTTGAGAACCAAGATATCAATCCAGTAGGAGGCTCCTCAAAAGTCCCTCGTACCTATACAAACAAACAAGAACCTCACAACCAACGCGATAAAGGGGTTGTCAATCCCTTCACGGTATCTTGCGAAAGTGAGATCTAATAGAGATAATAAGATAAGATAAATATTTTTGTTATTTTTATAATATAAATTGCAAAGTAAAGATTGCAAATAAAAGTAGATTGGAAACTTATATGATAAAATATAGACCCGGGGCCATAGGTTTCACTAGTGGCTTCTCTCAAGACATCATAAGTATTACGGTGGGTGAACAAACTACTGTCGAGCAATTGATAGAAAAGTGCATAGTTATGAGATTATCTAGGCATGATCATGTATATAGGCATCACATCCACAACAAGTAGATCGAAACGATTCTGCATATACTACTATTACTCCACACATCGATCGACTCCTGCCTGCATCTAGAGTATTAAGTTCATAAGAACAGAGTAACACATTAAGAAAGATGACATGATGTAGAGGGATAAACTCAAGCAATATGATATAAACCCCATCTTTTTATCCTCGATGGCAACAATACAATACGTGCCTTGCTGCCCCTACTATCACTGGGAAAGGACACCACAAGATTGAACCCAAAGCTAAGCACTTCTCCCATTACAAGAAAGGTCAATCTAGTAGGCCAAACCAAACTGATAATTCGAAGAGACTTGCAAAGATAAACAATCACACATATAAGAATTCAGAGAAGATTCAATTATTTCTCATAGATAAACTTGATCATAAACCCACAATTCACCGAATCTCGACAAACACATCGCAAAAAGATTTACATCGAATAGATCTCTAAGAAGATCGAGGAGAACTTGGTATTGAGATTCAAGGAGAGAGAAGAAGCCATCTAGCTAATAACTATGGACCCAAAGGTCTGTGGTAAACTACTCACAACTCATCGGAGAGGCCTTGGAGATGATGTAGAGGCCCTCTATGGTCGATTCCCCCTCCGGTGGAGCGCCGGCGAAGGCTCCAAAATGGGATCTCGTGGATATAGAAGGTTGCAGCGGTGGAATTAGGTTTTCGTGGTGCTCTTGGATGTTCTCGGGGTACGTGGATATATATAGGAGGAAGAAGTTGGTCGGTTGAGCCACGAGGGGCCCACGAGGGTGGGGGCGCGCCCACCCCCCTAGGGCGCACCGGGCACCCTCGTGGCCACCTAGTTTTCTGCTTGACGTCCACTCCAAGTCTCCTGGTTTGCATTTGTTCCAAAAAGATCGCTTCCGAAGGTTTCATCCCGTTTGGACTCCGTTTGATATTCCTTTTCTTCGAAACACTGAAATAGGCAAAAAAACAGCAATTCGGGCCGGGCCTCCGGTTAGTAGGTTAGTCCCAAAAATGATATAAAAGTGTAAAGTAAAGCTCATAAACATCCAAAACAGGTAATATAATAGCATGAAACAATCAAAAATTATAGATACGTTGAAGACGTATCAAGCATCCCCAAGCTTAATTCCTGCTCGTCCTCGAGTAGGTAAATGATAAAAACAGAATTTTTAATGTGGAATGCTACCTAGCATAATCCTCAATGTAATTTTATTTATTGTGGCATGAATATTCAGATCCAAATGATTCAAGACAAAAGTTCATATTGACATAAAAATAGTAAAACTTCAAGCATACTAACAAAGCAATCATGTCTACTCAAAATAACATGGCTAAAGAAAGCTATCCCTACAAAATCATATAGTCTGGCTATGCTCTATCTTCATCACACAAAGTATTTAATCATGCACACCCTGATGACAAGCCAAGCAATTGTTTCATACTTTAGTATTCTCAAACTTTTTCGACTTTCACGCAATACATGAGCGTGAGCCATGGACATAACACTATATGTGGAATAGGATGGTGGTTGCAGAGAAGACAAAAAAGGAGAAGATAGTCTCACATCAACTAGGCATATCAACGGGCTATGGAGATGCCCATTTATAGATATCAATGTGAGTGAGTAGGGATTGCCATGCAACGGATGCACTAGAGCTATAAATGTATGAAAGCTCAACAAAAAAAACTAAGTGGGTGTGCATCTAACTTGCTTGCTCACGAAGACCTAGGGCGTTTTGAGGAAGCCCATCATTGGAATATACAAGCCAAGTTCTATAATGAAAAATTCTCACTAGTATATGAAAGTGACAACATAGGAGGCTCTCTATCATGAAGATCATGGTGCTACTTTGAAGCACAAGTGTGATAAAAGGATAGTAGCATTGTCCCTTCTCTCATTTTCTCTCATTTTTTTTCTCTTTTTTTTTCTCTTTTTTTATTTGGCCTTTCTATTTTTTTATAAAGTCAAAGTCTCATCCCGACTTGTGGGGGAATCATAGTCTCCATAATCTTTTCCTCACTTGGGACAATGCTCTAATAATGAAGATCATCACACTTTTATTTTACTTACAACTCAAGATTACAACTCGATACTTAGAACAAAATATGACTCTATATGAATGCCTCTGGCGGTGTACCGGGATATGCAATGAATCAAGAGTGACACGTATGGAAGAATTATGAAGGTGGCTTTGCCACAAATACGATGTCAAGTACATGATCATGCAAAAGCAATATGACAATGATGATGCGTGTCATAATATACAGAACGGTGAAAAGTTGCATGGTAATATATCTCGGAATGGCTATGGAAATGCCATAATAGGTAGGTATGGTGGCTGTTTTGAGGAAGGTATATGGTGGGTGTATGGTATCGGCGAAAGTTGCGCGGCACAAGAGAGGCTAGAAATGGTGGAAGGGTGAGAGTGCGTATAATCCTTGGACTCAACATTAGTCATAAAGAACTCATATACTTATTGCAAAAATCTACAAGTCATTGAAAGCAAAGTACTACGCGCATGATCCTAGGGGGATAGATTGGTAGCAAAATACCATCGCTCGTCCCCGACCGCCACTCATAAGGAAGACAATCAATAAATAAATTATGCTCCAACTTCATCACAAAGCGGTTCACCATACGTGCATGCTACGGGAATCACAAAGTTCAACACAAGTATTCCTCAAATTCATAACTACTTTAACTAGCATGACTCTAATATCACCATCCTCATATCTCAGAACAAGTATCAAGCATCAAATTGATCATAGCATCCAATTCACTTTCTATGATAGTTTTTATTATACCCAACTTGGATGCCCATCATTCTGGGACCAATTTTTATAACCATAGCAAATACCATGTTGTTCTATAAGACTCTCAAAATAATATAAGTGAAGCATGAGAGATCAACAATTTCTACAAAATAAAGCCACCGCCGAGCTCTAAAAGATATAAGTGAAGCAGTAGAGCAAAATTATCTAGCTCAAAAGATATATAAGTGAAGCACATAGAGTATTCTAATAAATTCCAAATCAAGTGTGTCTCTCCCAAAAGGTGTGTACAGGAAGGATGATTGTGGTAAACTAAAAAGCAAAGACTCATATCATACAAGATGCTCCAAGCAAAATACATATCATTTGGTAAATAAAAATATAGCTCCAAGTAAAGTTACCGATAAACGAAGACGAAAGAGGGGATGCCTTCAGGGCATCCCCAAGCTCAGGCTTTTGGTTGTCCTTGAATATATTGGTGTTCCATGGGAATCCCCAAGCTTAGGCTCTTGCCACTCCTTATTCCATAGTCCATCAAATCTTTACCCAAAACTTGAAAACTTCACAACACAAAACTCAACAGAAAATCTCATAAGCTCCGTTAGTGCAAGAAAGAAAAACCACCACATAAGATACTGTAATGAACTCATTCTTTATTTATATTGGTGTTAAACCTATTGTATTCCAACTTCTCTATGGTTCATACCCCCCGATATTAGCCATAGATGCATCAAAATAAGCAAACAACACACGAAAAACAGAATCTGTTAAAAACAGAACAGTCTGTAGAAATCTGTAACTTTCGAATACTTATGGAACTCTAAAAATCATACCAAAATAGTAAGTCCTGGAAAATTTGTCTATTGATCTACTGCAAAAATAATCAACGCAAAAGCACGTTTCTGTGATTTATTAAAACTATTTCCGTGCGTGCAAAAGTTTCTGTTTTTCAGCAGAATCAAATTAACTATCACCATAGGTTATCCTATAGGTTCTACTTGGCACAAACACTAATTAAAACATAAAACCACATCTAAACAGAATCTAGGTGAATTATTTATTAAATAACAGCAAGGACAAATATTGGGTTGTCTCTCAACAAGCGTTTTTCTTTAAAGCCTTTTAGCTAGGCATTGATAATTTTAATGATCCTCACATGAAAGACAAGAATTGAAGCCAAAGAGAGCATCATGAAACACGTGAAAAACCCACTAAGTCTAACATACTTCCTATGCATAGGCATATTATAAGCAAACAAACTTGTAAGACAAGCAAAAACTAGCATATGCAAGGAAGAAGAAAGAGACGATAGCAATCTCAACATGACGAGAGGTAATTTAATTAGTAAGATAAAAATTTCTACGACCATATTTTCCTCTCTCATAATAATTACATGTAGGATCATAGGCAAATTCAATAAAATAGCTATCACATAACATATTCTCAACACGATCCACATGCATGTGAAGTTGACACTCTTCCAAAATAGTGGGATTATCATTAACAAAAATCATGACCTCTCCAAACCCACTTTTATAAAAAAATAACATAAGATTGAACATTCTCCAATTATGTGGGATCTAAAGTTGACACTCTTCCGAACCCACTTTCAATATTATTGTAAACACTATTATCAATCTCATATTCATCGTGGGGCTTAAATAAGAATCATCCCAATCATAATCATTGCAACAAATAGTAGACATAGAAAAACTAGCATCCCCAAGCTTAGGGTTTTGGATATTATTAGCACAATTGACATCAAGATAATTTAAAATAAAATCATTGCAATCATGCTTTTTATTCAAGGAGCTATCGTGAATCTCTTCATAAATTTTTTCATCACAATTTTCAGATTCACGAATTTCAAGCAAAACCTCATAAAGATAATCTAGTACACTCAAATCACTAGAATTTGATTCATCATAATTATATCTCTTAAAAAGATTGGCAAGCGGATGCGGATCCATAGATCTTAGGTTCTCTGTTTAGCAATAAATAGACAACTATTCCAACCAAATGAGCAAATGAGCCAAGTAAGACATCAAAGCAAACGAAAAGATGAACAGAAGAAGAGCGAATAAAACGGCAAGGGTGAAGTGGGGGAGAGAAAAACGAGAGGCAAATGGCAAATAATCTAATGCGAGGGAGATGAGTTTGTGATGGGTACTTGGTATGTCTTGACTTGAACGAAGACCTCCCTGGCAACGGCGCCAGAAATCCTTCTTGCTACCTCTTGAGCACTGCGTTGGTTTTCCCTTGAAGAGGAAAGGGTGATGCAGCAAAGTAGCATAAGTATTTGCCTCAGTTTTTGAGAACCAAGATATCAATCCAGTAGGAGGCTCCTTAAAAGTCCCTCGTACCTACACAAACAAACAAAAACCTCGCAACCAACGTGATAAAGAGGTTGGCAATCCTTTCACGGTAACTTGCAAAAGTGAGATCTAATAGAGATAATAAGATAAGATAAATATTTTTGGTATTTTTATAATATAGATTGGAAAGTAAAGATTGCAAATAAAAGTAGATTGGAAAATTATATGATAAAAGATAGACCCAGGGGCCATAGGTTTCACTAGTGGCTTCTCTCAAGACATCATAAGTATTACGGTGGGTGAACAAATTAATGTCGAGCAATTCATAGAAAAATGCATAGTTATGAGATTATCTAGGCATGATCATGTATATAGGCATTACGTCCACAACAAGTAGATCGAAACGATTCTGCATCTACTACTATTACTCCACACATCGACCGACTCCTGCCTGCATCTAGAGTATTAAGTTCATAAGAACAAAGTAACACATTAAGAAATATGACATGATGTAGAGGGATAAACTCAAGCAATATGATATAAACCCCATCTTTTTATCCTCGATGGCAACAATAAAATACGTGCCTTACTACCCCTGCTGTCACTGGGAAAGGACACCGCAAGATTGAACCCAAAGCTAAGCACTTCTCCCATTGCAAGAAAGATCAATCTAGTAGGCCAAACCAAACTGATAATTCGAAGAGACTTGCAAAGATAAACAATCACACATATAAGAATTCAGAGAAGATTCAATTATTTCTCATAAATAAACTTGATCATAAACCCACAATTCATCGGATATCGACAAACACACTGCAAAAAGAGTTACATCGAATAAATCTCCAAGAAGATCAAGGAGAATTTGGTATTGAGATTCAGGGAGAGAGAAGAAGCCATCTAGCTAATAACTATGGACCCGAAGGTCTGTGGTAAACTACTTACAACTCATAGGAGAGGCCATGGAGATGATGTAGAGGCCCTCCATGGTCGATTCCCCCTCCGGCGGAGCACCGACGAAGGCTCCAAGATGGGATCTCGCGGATACAGAAGGTTGCGGCGGTGGAATTAGGTTTTCGTGGTGCTCCTAGATGTTCTCGGGGTACGTGGATATATATAGGAGGAAGAAGTAGGTCGGTTGAGCCACGAGGGGCCCACGAGGGTGGGAGGTGCAACCACCTCCCTAGGGCGCGCCGGGCACCCTCGTGGCCGCCTCGTTTGCTGCTTGACGTCCACTCCAAGTCTCCTGGTTTGCATTTGTTCCAAAAAGATAGCTCCCGAAGGTTTCATCCCGTTTGGACTCCGTTTGATAGTCCTTTTCTTCGAAGCACTGAAATAGGCCAAAAAAACAGCAATTCTGGCTGGGCCTCCGGTTAGTAGGTTAGTCCCAAAAATGATATAAAAGTGTAAAGTAAAGCCCATAAACATCCAAAACAGGTAATATAATAGCATGGAACAATCAAAAATTATAGATACGTTGGAGACGTATCAGTTTTCGGCGACGGTTTGGTCGTGGGCCGCGAGTTCCGACTCGACGTGCTCATTTTCGTCGCTGATGACTCCGCCTGGCTCCAGGAGGCCCCCCTCGACAGGCTCTCCCAGCTCGTGACTCATCGCACTTTCACGCGAGTGCCTGCGGCGTCCTCCTTCGGCAGCCGTCTTCCCCATACCAGTCAATCATCGTGACGCCATCTCACTCCGCTGGACGCCACCACAAGCGATCTGGGCGTTCGTGGCTCCGGCGGTGGGTGAGACACGCGGTGGCTCGTCAAGCCTTCACTCCCCAAGTCGCGGCGATCGAGCCCGACATGTTTTCTCGCGGATCGGTCGACCCGTCGACTGATTTTGCAGATACCTTTTTTGGGAGCGGGAGTTGTGACCCCGCGATAGAGGTCCTCATGGTCGACTCCCATCGCGGTCCGCCTGGTTTTCGTTGCAGCGGCGACGGTGGCAGAAGCGGTGGCCCATCACTCGACCATGAAGAATATCAGCCCCAACCTCTCAGCTCGCAGCAGAGGGAGGAGCTGCATTGCCGCAACATGGAGGCTCTCCAGACCCCCATCATAGGGGAAACCGCCGAGGCCCCGGCCTTGGAGGCAGTGCGCGTGGCCACTCTGGCGAAGCGCACTCGTCTGGAGAATCTCCAACATTATCTCGACGAGCGTGCTCCTCGACTGATCCCCGAGTCCAGTCGACGTCCGCGGCAATTGTTTCCACCGGAAACTTAGGTATTCCGTACACCGTTTCAGAATTTGGCAGCAGCTGCGCGTATTGCAGAGTCCATTCAGCCGTCCCGTTCGGAGGCTGGAAGAGGCTTGGAACAGATCAAAACGCTGCTCCGAGCAGCGGGAGACCAGAACTCCGCTGTGTCCCAGTCGCGGAGTAGAATCCACAGCAGATCAGTGAGAGTAGATACTGTTCAGTCAGCGCACAGTCCTAGGTCCCCTTTGCGGCATGGAGGTCATGATCACCGCCAGGATCGGTACCTGGGAAGAGCTCATAGAGAATATGATCGTGAATACGCCCGCAACAACTACCGTCGAGCGCCTTCGCCCCTTCCGAGGGACGGGTCGTACGCGCCCCGGCGCAATGACGACAGACGTCCGTATGGGAATGACCACAGAGTTTCAGTCGACCCTAGAGAGCCCGGCTTCAATGCGAGGTCTGTCCTTGTCCAGGGTTTGGTCGTCCGGAACAGAGCATACAGAGAAGGGCTAGATCGGGACAGACCCAGTGGAGGCAGAGTCCATGTTTCCGGCCTAGAGTGTTTTGGAAGAGCATCAGAGCCGCTGAGATTCCTCATAACTTCAGACTGGCAACTGGCGTCAGCAAGTTTACAGGCGAGTCGAAGCCCGATACTTCGCTCAAAGACTACCGAGTGGCTGTGCACATTGGTGGCGGCAGTGATGAGGTGGCCATGAAGCACCTTCCTCTGATGCTTGAAGGTTCTGCCAGGGCTTGGCTGAATCAGTTAGCCCCTGGGAGCATTTTGAGTTGGGATGAGTTAGCCTGAGTGTTCAGTAGAACGTTTGAGGGCACTTGCAAGAGACCTACTGGTCTACCGGAGCTGCAGCATTGTGTGCAGAAACCAAATGAAACCTTGAGAGACTATATCCAGAGATGGATCACTCTGCACCACACAGTGGAGAATGCGTCAGATCACCAAACAGTTTGTGCCTTCAAGGAAGGCGTTCGCTAGAGAGAGCTCAATCTGAAGTTCGGTCGGACTAGAGATATGTCTTTGACTCGGATGATGGAGATTGCCACCAAATATGCTAATGGCGAAGCGGAAGACAGACTCAGGAGTGGCAAGCACAAAGCAGTCACCCAGGACACCGGAGAAGGAAATTCCAGTCGGAAGCAGAAGCGAAAGGCTGAGGCTGCAGGTCCTGCCGAGGCAGCAATGTTGAATCAAGGAAAGTTCAAAGGGAAACCCAAAAGGCCCTGGACCCCCAAGAAAGTGAAGGACCAGGAAGGAAATGATGTGATGGATTTGCCATGGCATATTCACACCAAGAAGGATGAGGAGGGGAACCTGATTCTTCCCAAGCATACCACTCGACAATGTCGACTCCTAATCCAGAACTTCCGAGAGAGTAAACCCAATGATAAGGACAAAGAGTTTGAGAAGGAAGAAGAAGATAAGGATGATGATGGTGGTTATCCCAATGTCAATGCCACCTTGGTGATTTTTGCCAATATCGAGAGTGAAAGTCGACTGAAGGTCATTAACAGAGAGGTAAACATGGTTGCTCTGGCAACACCAAGGTATCTGAAGTGGTCAAAACCCCCCATTACATTCGATCAGTCCGACCACCCGACACACATAGCTACCCTTGGGCGGCAAGCGCTGGTGGTCGAGCCAGTCGTGGGAGGCACCCGACTGACTAAGGTCCTGATGGATGGTGGTAGTGGCCTGAATATTCTGTATGCTGAGGCCCTCAAAGGAATGGGCATTTCGATGTCCAAACTTAGTGAGAGCAACATGCGGTTCCATGGAATCATCCCAGGAAAGAAAGCCGAATCACTCGGCCAGATCACTCTCGACGTGGTTTTCGGTGATGAGAAGAATTTCCGCAAGGAGAAGTTGACGTTTGAGGTTGTGGATTCCAGAGTGCATATCATGCCATTCTGGGGAGACCTGCTTATGCTAGTTTTATGGCTCGACTATGCTATGTATATCTCAAGATGAAGATGCCTGGCCCCAGAGGCGTAATAACGGTTTTCGGTAACTGTCAGAGAGCAGTAGATTGTCTTCAAGATGGGGGCAAAGATAGCAGATTAGCAGATGGTAGCAGTAGAGTTTCAAGAGTACCAGAAGACTGCAGATCCGAGTGATTTGCTGCATGCTAAGAGGCCTGCCTCGGAGTTCGCATTTCAGTCGGTCGGCGAGACCAAGCCAGTCCACGTTCACCTGACCGACCCCAATGCCGCTCCGACCGATATCCCGGGGACACTCGACAGTAAATAGGAAGAAACACTCATCCAGTTTTTCCATGAGAACTGGGACATCTTTGCATGGAAACCATCTGACATGCCAGGTGTACCCAGGGAGCTGGCTGAGCACCGTTTGCGAGTCGACCCAAAAGTAAAACCTATCAAAGAGCACCTCCGTCGGTCCGCCACGGAGAAGAGAAAAGCCATTGGCGAGGAGGTGGCTCGGCTCCTGGCTGCTGAGTTCATCTGCGAGATATACCACTCCGAGTGGCTCGCTAATGTTGTTATGGTTCCCAAGAAAGACAAATCACTCCGGATGTGTATTGACTTCAAGCACATCAATCGGGCCTGCCCGAAAGATCATTTCCCTCTGCCCTGCATCGACCAGATAGTCGACTCAACTGCGGGATGTGAGCGTCTGTTCTTCCTGGACGCTTATTCCGGGTACCATCAGGTCCGACTGTATGGACCCGATGAGATAAAGACGGCTTTCATCACCCCGTTCGGGTGTTTTTGCTATGTTATTCCCTTTGGCCTCAAGAATGCTGGTGCCACATTTATGCGCATGATTCAGAAGTGCTTGCTCACACAAATCAGTCGGAATGTGTAAGCATACATGGATGACATAGTGGTTAAGTCACGCAAAGGATCCGACCTGCTGACTGACCTTGCTGAAACCTTTGCCAACCTGAGAAGGTATGATATCAAGCTTAATCCATCAAAGTGCACATTTGGAGTCCCAGGCGGAAAGTTACTCGGTTTTCTCGTTTCCGAATGAGGAATCGATGCAAACCCAGAGAAGATTGGCACAATTCTCCGAATGAAACACCCAGTGCGTGTGCATGACATTCAGAAGCTTACTGGTTGTTTGGCTACTTTGAGCCGATTCATCTCACGCCTCGGTGAAAAGGCACTTCCTCTTTATCGATTAATGAAGAATCTAACACGTTTGAGTGGAATGACAAAGCTGAAGCAACGTTCGAGGAGCTCAAAGCCCTGCTTTCCACCCTGCCGGTGCTTGCTGCTCCGGTTAGCAGGGAGCCTCTGCTGCTTTACATCGCAACCACGGGACAAGTTGTTAGCACGGTGCTCATGGTCGAGCGGGAAGAAGAAGGCAAGGCCTTCAAAGTTCAGCGCCCCGTGTATTACATTTCAGAAGTCATAACTCCATCCAAGCAGAGATATCCTCACTATCAGAAGCTTGTTTATTGGATTTACCTGACCACGAAGAAGGTTGCACATTATTTCTCTGATCACTCAATTTCAGTCGTCGGCGACGCTCTATTATTAGAGATTCTGAATAACAGAGATGCAACTAGCCGAGTGGCAAAGTGGGCGATTGGACTTCTTACTTTGGATATCAAATTTGAGGCAAAGAAGGCCATTAAGTCTCAAGCAATTGCAGATTTCCTCGCAGAATGGACAGAACAACAACAGCCGATTCTAATTCAGTCGGAACATTGGACCATGTTCTTTGATGGATCCAAGATGTTAAATGGCTCCGGTGCAGGAGTGGTCTTAGTGTCCCCATGAGGAGAAAAGCTCAGCTATGTCCTCCAAATTCACTTTGATTCTTCGAACAATGAAGCTGACTATGAGGCACTATTGTATGGGTTACGTATGGCCATTTCACTCGGCGTCTGACGCTTGATGGTTTATGGCGACTCAGACTTAGTGGTTAACCAAGTAATGAAGGAATGGGACGTCAGGAGTCCCGCAATGACAGGTTACTGCAATGCAGTGAGAAAGCTAGAGAAGAAGTTTGAGGGGTTAGAGCTCCACCACATCCCACGAATCAAGAATCAAGCTGCTGATGATCTGGCGAAGATAGGTTCCACTCGGAAGCCTATTCCCAGCAATGTGTTCTTGAAGCATCTCCATACCCCGTCAGTACAAGAAGATCCCTTCAAGCAAGAGGCCCCGCAACCAATAAGTTCAACCAACCCGACTGAGATCGAGGTTCCAGCCGTGGTCGACCTGATCATGGAAGTCTTGGTGGTCACGCCCGATTGGACAGTACCGTACATCGTGTACATTCTCAGAAAGGAGCTCCCAGAGGATGAAGATGAGGCTCGCCGGATAGTCCGTCGATCAAAATCTTTCACCGCGCTGAAAGGGCAGCTTTACAGAGAATGTGTCACAGGAGTGGCCTAACGCTGCATCACCCCGGAAGAAGGTCGAATGATCCTAAACGACATCCACTCGGGGACCTGTGGTCACCATGCGTCCTCTCGGACCATCGTGGCCAAAGCATACCGAGCGGGATTCTATTGGCCTCGAGCAAATGAGATGGCGAAAGATATAGTCGACAAGTGCGCATGTTGCTAGTTCTACTCCAACATGTCTCACAAGCCTGCATCTGCCATGAAGACTATTCCACTCGTCTGGCCGTTTGGAGTCTGGGGATTGGATATGGTTGGGCCCTTCAAGACCGGCGCGAGTGGTTTCACCCATTTACTCGTGGCAGTCGACAAGTTCACCAAGGGGATCGAAGCCAAGCCCATCAAAAACATTGGAGCAGGCACTGCCGTCAGTTTCATCAGAGAGTTGATATTCAGATATGGAGTTCCTCACAACATCATCACAGATAACGGCTCCAACTTTGATTCTGATGAGTTCAAGGCATTCTGCGCTTCCCAAGGCACTCAGGTCAATTATGCGCCCGTCGCACACCCGTAGTCGAATGGACAGGCAGAAAGGGCGAATGGTTTGGTCCTTCAAGGGTTAAAGCCTCGACTGATGCGTGATCTTAAGCATGCTGCTGGAGCTTGGGTGACTGAATTGCCGTCAGTCCTATGGGGGCTGAGAACAACGCCCAACCGGTCGACTGATCGAACCCCTTTCTTCCTGGTGTATGGCGCTGAGGCTGTGCTTCCGAGTGACTTACTGCACAATGCTCCCCGAGTTGAACTATTCTCAGAAGCTGAAGCTGAGCAAGCACGCGAAGACGCAGTTGACCTCCTGGAAGAAGAGCGCGAGATGGATTTGGTTCGGTCAACCATCTATCAGCAAGGTCTGCATCGATTCCACGCTTGTAATGTCAGAGGTCGAGCATTTTAGGAAGGAGACCTTGTGCTCCGAGTGGTTCAGAAACGACCTTGTCTGGCTGGTTGCTGTCGCTGAAGGGGTCGACTCTCCTAGCGCCTCTGGGGTTGTTCTTGTTCCCTGTGATACTCTTCAACCACTGGGCCACTGTCTTGGCTGATACTTCCTCTGGATGAACCTGAGCGGTGTCGTTGGCCCCAGAGTATATCCACATCGAGTGGTCACGAGCCTGGAGCGGCTAGATGCGTCGACTGAGAAATACCTCCAACAAATCCATGCCAGTGACACCCTGATTGATCAACTGGACCACCCTCTCAACCAGCATGTTTGTTTCCACCCTCTCCGCAGTGGTCACTTCCAACGAGGAAGGGGTTTGGACACGATCTAAAGTAAAAGGTGGAAGTCCAGTCGACTGACCTGGAGTCGCAATGTTCTGGCAGTAGAACCAGGTCGACTGCCAGCCCCTGACCGATTTAGGAAGTGTCATGGAAGGGAAAGAACTCCTTTTCCTCTTCTGGATGCCCAAACCCCCACATATTTGGATAACGTGTGTTTTCTCGTCACTCGTATTCGCTTTCTTCACCGACTGAGAGCGGATTGTGAAGATGTGTTTGAAAAGACCCAAGTGTGGTCGACAACCCAGGAAATTTTCACACATGGACACAAAAGCAGCAAGGTATGTGATGGTGTTGGAATAGAAGTGATGGAGTTGGGCTCCGAAAAAGTTCAGGAAACCCTAGAAAAAGGGTGCGAGGGAAGGGAGAAACCGCGGTCGACATGGGTGGCGAGCAAAACACAATCACTCGGTCGCGGCTGTGGTTCCGTCTCCCCCTCCGGCAACCGCGCAGCCCCGTTGGTGATCAGTCCGGACTCAGCCAGCTCCTCCAAGTCTTCCGGCCGAAGCGAGGATCGGATCCAATTGCCCTGGATCCAACCCAGCAGCAGCGCCGACCGCGACAACGACCCCCGAGCCGTCTTCTTGCCTTTCGCCGCCCCCGTCGCCTTCTTCGTGCGTTCCAGTGCTGCCGTCTTGTCCTTCACCATGGTGGCGGAGCGGCGGCATCGAGAGCGGAGGATCCGAATGTGGTGGAGAAGCAGAGGAGAAAGAAGGAGAATGGACACGTACAGTGCAGGCGCCTCGGCCCTGTCGCCTTTTAATTACCCACTTTCAAGTGGCTGACGCGTGGGCCCGGGCGATCCTGTCAAATCCCGCAATAGTATGGCGCTAGGTACATTGCAAAAAAGGTGGCACAGAGATCGAGGCGCTCCTGTATATCCGTCCCGCTTACCACGGCACACTCCACCTCGTGCGCTTCCCTGAAATTTTGAATCCCGTGAAATCCGGGATACGCCGTAACCAATCATGCCAAAGGTTTCGCGTCAAAAACAACACTCGACTGATGACGTTATAAATCCAGTCGGCAACTTCTGAATCGATCAAGGCGACTGAAACAAAGGTGAAGTTCCAACATGGGCCTCCCGTTCAACATGAGTACTTGTGAAGCACAAGGGTCAAAGCAAGATCAACTTCAACCTTCTTTTCACTCGGACCTCAATCCATTCGGGGGCTAATGATGATGATATAGACCTAGGGTAGGGTCATAGGCCTGGCCTATACATCTATATCTATATCTATATCTATACTACTATTAAAAGAGCGAACATGAATTCTTCTATAGACACACCACAAAGTGTACACAGGATTACCAGAGGCATTCGATCAGTCCAAGTAAATCACATTTAACAGTCTATATTACATCAAGGGTCTGCCACACAAATGAATGATCCTGATGAAAAGTTCTGCCGGAGCAGCCTGCCCAGCGCACCCCTTCATCCTCAATCAGCGGGGATAGAGGATTTCAATCCCGTAATTTTCTCTCTACCCTCCCAACTTCTCTCCTCCTTTACTGCCGCACGGACGCGAGCGCAGATCCCCGCCAGGCCGCCACCCGACCGCCGCTCCTCCTCTGCTAGCTGCTGCCCCATGCACGCGAGTGCTAATCGACGTCGCCGCAGTTCTCTCCTCTTCTGCTACCCAACGGACGCGAACACGGAACTCACTCGCCGCCATCCGCTCCTCCTCTACAGCCCCAAGGACACGAGCACAGGCCGCCATTGCCACTTTCCGCTCTCCTCTGCTGCCCCATGGATGCCGGCGAGGATCTCCGGCGCCACCGTCCGCTCCACCTCTGTTGCTCCACAAACGTGAGCGCGGGGCGCCGTGGCCACCTACAGATCTCCTCTGCTGACCCTTTGATGCGAGCGCAGGCTGCCGCCGTCGCCACATTGAGGCCCTCACCACCAAGCCAACGAACTTTGATCAGGTATAAACTTTGATCAGATTTTTCTTTCCCTTAACATTAAGCCACCAGCTGGGCATAGGAAGCTAGCTCACGGGAAACAATGCTCATACTCTGTACCAAGCAAATCAATCTGGTTTCATGAACACCAACTCTCCCCTTCAGTTATTAAGAGTGTCATAATCAGAAGAATCTGCACTTGCGACAACAAAATTAATAATGACCAAAATGATGGACATCTGTCAAAGTTCATGGGCAGATTCTCATGGCAGATTTGGGTCAAAATTCAGAAATACAAAGAGTAACAAAAATACCATGACTACAATTGTGCTCCTATTTCTTAATATACCAAGTAAAAATAAATAATTAAATATAATGGCCTATATATAATGTCAAGGGCCTCAGTGCCCAAGACAGCGGGGCCTCGACTACGTAGTTCGTAGTCTCGGTGGATAGGAGCGCTAGGGTTTTTGCCTGGCTGCTCAATGGTGCGGGAGGAGAGGATAGGAGACGGAGGAAGAGGTAGGAGATAATAACTTTATTGCTTGCCCTCAAAGGGTGCTGATTATACGATATATAAAGGCCCCATGGGCTGCTAACAAACTAGAAACCTATACGTAACAAACTAGTCTTTTATTCTAGGAACTAATGTATCAGGACCAGGACTCCTGCCCAACCTACGCCTCGCCTGATGCAGCCGACGGCTGCTGCTCCTGGCCGCGTGGCCCACGCCTGCAGGACGTGCCCCACATGACATCTCTCCCCCCCTCGACGAGCAGCTCGTCCTCGAGCTGAAAAGCGGGGTAGCGCTCGACGAAACTGTCAAGATCCTCCCATGTAGCTGATGATGCTGCTTCACCCTTCCAGTGGACGAGTAGCTGGCGAACGCCGCGTGCTAGGCGCGCACGAGTCACGCGCTCCGGTTCTGGAACAGCCGCTCCGTTGTGGATCGGAGGCAAACCCGGCGGTGCAGTTGGAGGCGTGCCGAAGAACTTCTTGAGGAGGCCCACGTGGAACACGTCATGGAGGCGCGAGCGTGCCGGAAGCTCAAGGCGGTAAGCCACGTCGTTGACGACCTCTGAAATGCGGTACGGCCCATAGAAGCGTGGCTTCAGCTTGCCCCTGGTTGGCAAGTTGAGAGAGGACGCGACGCGCTGGCGAAGGCGAAGCCAGACCCAATCGCCCACGTCATGCCGAATGTCCCGATGGCGTCTGTCGTAGTAGGACTTGTAGACCGCCTGTGCCTGTTGTAGACGATAGCGGACGTCCTCGAGAAGCTCGTCGCGCTCCGCCATGCTCCTGGCCACTGCGGCTACCCTCGTGTCGCCCGGCTCGTAAGAGCGAATAGTGGGAGGGTCACGACCATACACAAGCTTGAACGGAGTTTCTTGGGTCGCTGTCTGGTAGGCGGTGTTGTAGATGTACTCGGCCCAGGGAAGCCACCGGAGCCACTGCCTGGGACGATCCCCGGTGAGACAACGTAGGTACATCACAATGATCTTGTTAGCAGCCTCCGTTTGGCCATCCGACTGTGGATGAAACGCTGACGTCATGTGCAGCTTTGTCCCGGTGAGGCGCATGAGCTCCCGCCAAAAAGCCAAGGTGAAGACGGGGTCGCGGTCAGAGACCATGGACTGCGGCACGCCATGGAGACGAACAATCTCAGCGAAGAACACCTGCGCCACTGATTCTGCCGTGTACGGGTGGGCCAGCGCCACAAAGTGGCAATACTTGCTGAAGCGATCCACCACGGTGAGGATGACAGACTTCCCGCCCACGCGAGGGAGCGCTTCCACGAAGTCGATGCCGACGTCAGTCCACACGCCCGTGGGCACCGGCAGCGGCAGCAACAGCCCAGCGGGGTGCAAGTGCTCGGACTTGTACCTCTGGCAAGTACTGCAAGTGCGGATGTACTCTTGCACCGTCTTGCGAAGGTTAGGTGCGTGGAAGTCGCGGCGGAGACGATGCAAGGTGCGCAGGACGCCTTCATGCCCATCATCGTGCACGGCACTGAGAATCTCCTGGAGTAGCGGGGGCGACGGCGGAATGTAGAGGCGGCCGTTGAAAGTGACGAGGCCGTCGGAGAGAGCCCACGACTGCTGCCGCGTACCCGCCGTGATATCCTCACGCAGCGTGACGAGCGCCGGATCTGTGGACGTCGCTTGCTGGAGGCGATCGATGAAGTCGAAGCGAGGACCCGAGATCGCCATGATCGACGTCTCCTCCGTGTCGCGGCGGGAAAGGGCATCCGCCACCGTGTTTGTACTACCGGCCTTGTACTCCACGGTAAAGTCGAACCCCAGTAGTTTGCCGACCCAATGATGCTGCGGGATGGTTGCCAAACGCTGGTCAAGTAGAAATTTGAGACTGTAGTGATCCGGTTTTACCGCAAATTGGCGCCCCCAGAGGTACGGTCTCCAGTGACGAATCGCGAGCACCAGGCCGATGAGTTCCCGTTCATATGCTGCCAGGGAACGGTGACGTGGCGCGGCTGGCCGGCTAAAGAAAGCCACCGGGTGTTGGTCCTGAAGAAGGACGGCCCCGAAGCCGTATGTCGAGGCGTCACACTCGACGATGAACGGCCGCGTGAAATCCGGTAACGCGAGGACGGGAGCCGTGGTGACTGTCGTCTTGAGGGCGTGAAAAGCTGCTGCCGCCTCCGGCGACCAGGAGAAACCATCCTTGCGAAGGAGGGCCGTTAGTGGCGCGGCAACCACGCCAAACTCCTTGACAAACTTGCGGTAGTACCCCGCAAGGCCGAGAAACCCCCGAACCACGCGCGCCGAGCGTGGTTGCGGCCATTCGGCCACTGCCTGCACCTTTTCCAGATCCATGGCCACTCCTGCAGCGGAGATGGTGTGACCCAGGTATGAGATCGACTCGACGGCGAATGCGCATTTGGATCGCTTGACGAAGAGCCGGTGCTGGTGCAGGACGGTGAAGACGGTGCGCACATGTCGGAGATGGTCAGCCCATGTCTCGCTGAAAATGAGGATGTCGTCAAAGAAGACGAGAACAAAACGGCGCAGGTACGGCCGCAGTAGATCGTTCATGAGGGCCTGGAACGTTGCCGGCGCGTTGCAGAGGCCGAACGGCATCACCAGGAACTCGTAGAGGCCGTCATGAGTACGGAAGGCGGTCTTCGGGATGTCCTCCGCACGCATCCGCACCTGGTGGTAGCCGGAGCGCAAGTCGAGCTTGGTGAAGAAACGAGCGTGCCGGAGCTCGTCGAGGAGTTCGTCCACCACCGGGATCGGAAACGCATTCTTGACAGTAATGGCGTTTAGGGCGCGGTAGTCGATGCAGAAGCGCCAGGACCCGTCGGCCTTGCGGACCAGCAGTACCGGGGACGAGAATGCGGAACAACTCGCTCGGATGATGCCCTGAGCGAGCATGGCGGCGCACTGACGCTCCAGCTCGTCCTTGTGCGCGGCCGTGTAGCGATACGGACGGACGGCCACCGGGGCGGAACCGGGCAGCAGGGTGATGCCGTGGTCGCGGCTGCGGGGCGGTGGCACGCCGGAGGGTTCGACGAAGATGCCGTCGAACTCGGTGATGATGGCGTCGAGGAAGTCGCGGCCGCTGCATGATTTCAGGGCTGGCCCGTCCGGTCCTGCAATGCCGCGCCAGCACACCCGATGGCCCCTCCGCCAGAATGTCATGGAGAGGGCGCGGAAATCCCACAGGATCGGTCCGAGCGTCGCCAGCCACTGCGTGCCCAGGACGATGTCGTAGCCCGCGAGCGGCAAGGCGAGGAAATCCTCCGAGAACTCCTCTTGGCCGATGCGGAAGGGCACGACGCGGTACGCGCCCTGGCACGGAACGCGCTCGCCGTTGGCCACCGTGACGCGCATCTTCTCGGTGGTGGGGGATGGCAGCGTAGCACGAGCGGCCGCCTCCTCGGCGATGAAGTTGTGGGTGGAGCCTGAGTCGATCAGGGCGAGGAGGGAGACACCCCCGAGAGTAATATGCATCTGCATGGTTTCGCTCGTGCGCACCCCGGAGATTGCGTGGAGCGAGATCTGAGGGTCGGCCCGCGATGCATCATCAGTAGCGGAGGCCGCGTCGTCGTCGTCGTCGTCCGGCGCTAAGTCGAGGAGAAAGATGCGCTGGCACACGCGGTTGTGGCCCCTGCCAAACTTCTCGTTACAGTTGAAGCATAGGCCCAGGCGACGGCGTTCCTCCATCTCTGTCTGGGAGAGACGTTTGATTGGGCGCCCGTCCGGCAGACTGTGGCCATGCTGGGGTGCGGCTGGTGGGGCCGGTGCGGGGGGCGCGAGGCGTGGTCCTGGCGTCGGCAGAATGCCCTTCTGCGGAAAACGCACCGGTGGCGCGGCAGAAAGCGTGCACTGGTCGCGCAGCTCCAATTTGCGGGCGAGGCTCATGGCGACGGCGAGGGACTGCGGGTTATGGATTTCCACGTCGAGGCTAAGGGGTGGCTGGAGGCCTGCGGTGAAGATCTGAACTTTCTGCGTTTCCGACAAGGAGCCTGCCCGGGGAAGGAGCGCCTCAAACCGCTCCTGGAAGTCGACGACGGACGTCGTGCGCTTGCACGCCATCAGTTCGCCCAGCGGGTTCGCGCGCAGAGGAGGCCCGAAGCGGAGGTTGAGCAGCTCGGAAAAGCGGCGCCACGGCGGAGTGCCCTCGTCACGCTGGACCTGCATGTACCACAGCTGGGCAGAACCCTCGAGGTTGTATGACGCCATCCAGACTTTCTCCTCCTCGGCGATCCGTTGTTGATGGAAGAAGGACTCGCATCTGTTGAGGAAAGCGAGCGGGTCGGACTTGCCGTCGAACTTGGGGAAGTCCATCTTCTGAAACCGCGGGGGCCGATCGTTGTGGTGCTGTCCGTCGTGGCTGATATCGGCGGCTGACGAGGAGGCCGACTTCTCCTTCTGGAGGGCTGCCACGGACGACTGCAGGGATATCACGGTTGCAGTCAGGGCTTCGATCATCTTGGCCAAATCAGCGGTGGTGGGTTCCGACATGGCGGAAGAAACCGAGGCGGCGGCGGATGGCGGCGATGGAGGTGGGCGGGGCGGCGGGTGCAGCGTGGAGGAGGCCGAGGAGCGGCTGGAACCTGATACCAAGTTGTCAAGGGCCTCAGTGCCCAAGACAGCGGGGCCTCGACTACGTAGTTCGTAGTCTCGGTGGATAGGAGCGCTAGGGTTTTTGCCTGGCTGCTCAATGGTGCGGGAGGAGAGGATAGGAGACGGAGGAAGAGGTAGGAGATAATAACTTTATTGCTTGCCCTCAAAGGGTGCTGATTATACGATATATAAAGGCCCCATGGGCTGCTAACAAACTAGAAACCTATACGTAACAAACTAGTCTTTTATTCTAGGAACTAATGTATCAGGACCAGGACTCCTGCCCAACCTACGCCTCGCCTGATGCGGCCGACGGCTGCTGCTCCTGGCCGCGTGGCCCACGCCTGTAGGACGTGCCCCACATGACATATAATATAGAGTTTATGTGCTTTCCATGAAACTGAATGCATGGAACTGAACATTTCTCTAATCTGTTCTGTTACATAAGTAAGCACATAACTGGGAGGACTGACACCCAACTTGGGTAAACGAAAGAATTAGCAACATAATTTAGGAGATGCCTATCTTTTGTAGCATGGAAGTAAGATAGTCAACAAGTTCTGGATTAACAAGACCCTGAGCAGAAAAGGTAGACAACATCCAGGAAAAGGTACACTCGGCCTCCTTCACTCATGCTTCTCTGAATTTCTACTTGCTAAATCCAGTACATGCTTCTCTGAATTTCGACAACCTAAGTTCAGTACATGCTTCTCTGAATGTTGGCCTGCCAATTGGTATTGTATTGCACACTTGAGAGTACTGTATGCTGTTCATTTGTGCCAATGGATTACCACATTTTTATGTAACATTTAGGCCATTTGAATGAAAGGACTACGAAATCTCTATGGCAATGAACAACAAATCATTTTGCCTATTTATGTAGCAATTCATCAGACTTTCTACAATCGAGAGTATGTGTGCATGTATGGGCACCTCAACTGCATTGATCACTATATCCGAGTACCTCTATGGTTTTGTTTGTTCAATTAGATGGACTTAACTATCACATGAGAATATAATTCACATGTGTATTTTGTTGTTTAGGGGATTATGTTCGAGATTTCATTTTAATCCTACACTGGATTGAGGTAGTGGATTAGGAAGCATTTTTAACCCAGCATTGGATTGAGTACTTCTAAACACGGTTAAAGAGTAAAGTATGTATGTATTTGTGTCTGTTTAATTCCTTAATCCACATTGTATGGTGTCAAGTTTCAGACATAGTTATATGATGTATTGTTGTAGGTTGTACTGTTGGCACGAAGAATTGTAATAGGAATTAATGAACAACTCTGTCTGCTGTGTATAATCCAGCTATAAGCATCCAAGCGAATTCTAAAAGGTTTTTTCCTATATTGTGAGACCCTGTTTGGAAAATGATGGTTTCGTAAATCAGCAACTACATGTTTTCCGATATAGTTCAGATATTTTTAGGATGGATTAATCAGCGTCTACGTTTTTTTGTTGTGATCCATTGCGAGGCATACAGGTGCTTAGATTTTGATATTTCTTTCAGTTTGTGTATATATGTTCAATTCTTTCTAACAAATTCACACTACGGAGAAGCCCACTGCGCAATTTGCTTTGACCCAACTACGATACACAACAGCCACGGAAGGTGATGTTTTTAAGTTCAATGGTTTGAGTTTATGAACCAAATGGTTGTCCAGTTGCTTATGCTGTTTGCAACACAAGCATATAGAGCTACAATTATTAAGCGCTGGAGAAAGCGCTTTTCTGAGACAACACATTGATAAACACCACTTATACTCTTAAAAAGGCTGCAAGTGAAGAGAACATACCTCAGAATGGGGTTGCTTGCTATTATGAAAGCGAGGTGCACTTGGTGTGTACACATCATTCAGTGAATCCAAGCTTGCTTCCCTTCACATAATGCACAAGAAGATTTCATAAAAAAATCAGCAACAAGGAATATTTGACAATCACAATTAGACTAAGCAAGGAAGATGTACCTGCACTGTAGCTAAAAGACTAGAACCCAACTTCATGTTGTACCTGTCCCATAGTTGTTTCTGTCAGAGCTAAACCTATTGTTCAGATATACAACAATCCAGAATTAGCTATAGCATCCAGAATTACAAGTACTCATTGGTATGTCATTTCCGCATTAAAGAACTAGAGATATTATGTAGAATTTTCAGACCAAACAAGACTAATCAAATATGCCTTATTGGTATGGCATTATATAGAGATAGTATGTACCAACTCATTGTGAATAAACTACAAATAAGCTCCAGCTTAAGACTGCAATTCATACCAGTGTAAAAGAGCAGTTTCCACAGCCTATAGAATTGCATGAGCAATTGATTACATGAAAACATTTCTGATTATTAGATCACACTTATGCAGAATAGCTAAAGCAGCCAAGGCATGGGCTTGTGGCGGCCGTGGAGCGAGGCGTGGGGCTGTGGCTAGGGCGGCGGCCTCAAGGCGCTGGCAGCGTCGGACAGAGCCGAACCGAGCAAAGGGCGGATGACGAAATACCAGTCACGGGCGAGGTGGGGAGGGCGTCGACCATCCACTCTGGAGAACGCCGTACTTGGCCACACGGCGAAGCTCGCGACACGCCCAACCCATCGGAGCAGGGCGTCCTCCCCGGCGCTCGCTCCGATTCTGCGTCTTGTCCCGCGGGAGGAGGAGGTAGGCGTTGTAGAGCCCTCCAGCGCTCACGACGAGTCCGCGACAGAGGATCTGGTGGAGGCAAACTCTGCGCCTCCACCAACGGAGGTGGATAGGGAAGGGAAGGGCGTCCGTCTCGACAGCCGTGGGGACTGAGGAGGCAGGGGAGGGGCAGTCCCTGCCGAAGCAGCACGCAGCAAGGGAGGGGGAGGGTCCCTGCGCCGGCGGCGGGAGGGCGGTGGCGCTGCTTCTAGTGTGTCCGTGCGAGAGAGAGAGAGAGAGAGAGAGAGGAAGAGAGGCAGGAAGATGAGAGTGTCAGTGGTGTGTGTGGCCACGGGTATGTTTGTGTGTGTGTTTGTTAGTGGTGTCATCTTTTTATGAAGTCAGGCCGTCAGGGTGTGCTTAGGTTGTGAATCAAATAATCAAATAAAGAACCCATTGACATTAAAATTTTAATTTAATATTATTAAGTTTTTTGGATAATTTTTATGTTGAATAAAATATGTCTGATAAGGATGAAGCTATAGGAAATATATATTACTGACAGTGAAGGGACAAACAATATCTATGCCATGCGCATAAAGAGGTGGACCTTTATCAGAGAATAAATAGTGTATAGTGTTGCTTAATTTTTTTTAATTGTTGCTTCAAACTAGGACTGAATTGTATATTTTGAAACAAATAATACTCCCTCCGTTCCTAAATATTTGTTTTTTTAGAGATTTTAAATGGATTACCACATACGGATGTATATAGACATATTTTAAAGTGTAGATTTACTCATTTTGTTTCGTATGTAGCCATTTGTTAAAATCTCTAGAAAGACAAGTATTTAGAAATGGAGGGAGTAATATATTTCCATGCTTTGTCAATTTTAAAAATTGTCGCGTGTGTAAATCATACATTGCACTCACATGCTTATACGTTAGGCCCATAATACCCTATTTAGGTGGAAAAACTAAATAAAAATAAACTTGATTTAAAATAAATAAATTTTAAAAGACATGTGTTGGAGCATCTACAGCCGGCCTCCTCAAATTCTCCTAAAACGTTTGTGGACGGGCCTGGTCAATCCGTCACGTAGGACATGGCCCACCCTGGACCACCTTTTTTTTCTCTCTTCATCTCCACCCATGCAAGTGACCAGACATACCCCTTCGGTTCGTTTTACTCTGCATATGTGATTTGTTTGATGTCAAACTTCATAGAGTTTGATCAAATTAATACATAAATACGTCAATATATATAATACTAAAGTAATACAATATGAAAATTAATCTCACAAGGCATCTGATGTGTATGTATCAAGACAAATCTGAGACAAGTAATATGGATTGGAGATAGTAATATTACTTTTTATAAAATTGGTCAAACTTTATGAAGTTTGACTTTAGAAAAATCTTATATGCCGAGTAATAAAAAAGAAATAGGGGGAGTAAAAGGAGACAATAAGTATGATTGCATGGACGGACAAATATGGGCTCAAAACGGTTATGCCTGGATACTGACAGGTATATCTGCGGGCATTTAGGGGTCGGATTTGCTAACTCCGATTGTAAATGCTCTTATATTATAATTAAAAGACGTGCGTTGCACGTGCACGCTTACTAGTCCTACCCAAGGTCACTACCCTAGAAGCAAAGAAGCTCAAGGGACAACAAGGAGTGCCCAATAAAGGCGTCAAGTGCAATCCACTCGACCAATCAATCACTCGGGTACCCCTGTCACACGACTAGTCAATCACTCAACCATACAAGAAACCACTCGACTTACTGAAGACCAGAAGACACTCAGAACAGCAACGGTCAAGCATTCACTCTGTAGTCTTTAAGGTCATTAAAAGCACTTATGGCTGGCGTTATCAGTAACGCCCATCTTTATGTACATTGAACTCTTGGTAACGGGGGATGGCCGGGATCCTGGCGAACTCTATATAAGCCGCCCCCTCCTCTGGCACAAGGGTTCGCACCCCCTGTAACACATACTCCCATAATCCAGTCGACCGCCTCCGGGCACCGAGACGTAGGGCTTTTACCTCCTCTGAGAGGGGCCAGAACTTGTAAACACTTGTGTTCAATCTCACTGTAGCTAGGACCTTGCCTCCTCATTCGTACCCCCTATACTTATTGTCAGACTTAGAACCACGACAAGAACCGTCAGGATGGGTCTTGTGATGGAGATGTCCATACATCACTATGAAGTAACTGAAACGAAAAAGTGGAAATAGTTGTCGACGCACTAAGGGAAGACGAACGTGCTTGCCGAGACGACAAGCATGACAAGTGTGCTCATCGAGCTTATTACATGAAAATGAAAAACTCCTAAGAATTTGACAAACGACAGCAGAGTTGGGTGACCCAAACGTGCATGCCAAAGGTCGACATTGGGGGAGAGGGCTACTGGAGGAACGGTGGTGGAGGCGGAGGTGGAGTTCACCGGGTACAGCTCATCGGGGCTGTCACATCAGTGAAGAACCATCCGGGAACGGGCATCCTTCACAGAAAAACCAATGTTATCAAATTCAACGGCAATGGGATTTTCACGAGCAAGACGACGAACGGAGACATTTTTTTGACTAGATCAGGTGAAACAAGAATGTTAGACATAGTTACTGGCACGAAATTAGACGGAAATAAGCTATGAACGACATGAGTAATAGGCAAGGAAGTACGATCACCGAGGGTGATACGGGTGGAGGAGTTAACCGGAGAGGATGAGATTAGGTTACCAGGATGAGCTGTCATGTGGGCAGTAGCCCCCGTGTCCATGTACCGGTACCTCCTCCATCGTAGGTGTTGGGTGACGCGACGAGTGCAACGCAACGAGGAGGGCCGGAACCCATGGTGCCGGTGGGTGGCCACCTACCGCCGGTGTAGTCGGGGCGTCGGGTAGCCACCTGCGCTCGCCTGGTAGAGCGCCGCTAGGTACGCCTGTGGGACGGTAGGGCGGTGGCCGAGAAGACCCGGAGCGGTGGCCCACAGGACCGGCATGTGGTAGGCATGAACCACGCCGGTCCACGGGTTGGCGCTGGTGGTCTAGGGCGGGGAGGGATGGAGTTGGCGTGGCGCCCTCCGTACCCCGGCTGCTGCTACTACTGTTGTGCGAGCCTGATACGTCTCTGTCGTATATACTTTTCCTATGCTTTTGCCCTTTGTTTTGGACTCTATTTTGCATGATTTGAATGAAACTAACCCGGACTAAGGATGTTTTCAGCAGATCTACCATGGTGTTGTTTTTGTGCAGAAATAAAAGTTTTCAAAATGAACGAAACTTTTTGGAGATTTATTTCAGAATAAATGAAAAATACTGGAGCTAAGAACCACCGGAGGGGCGCACCTGGGTGGGCACAACCCACTAGGGCGCGCCCCCTCCTGGCGCGTGCAGGTGGGTTGTCCCCACCTGGTGGCCCGCTGACCCTATCTCCGATGCTACAAAATCATATTCCCAGAGAAAAAAATTAGGGAGAAAGAATTGTCGCGTTTCACAAGATGGAACCGCCACCACCTCCTGTTCTTCATCGGGAGGCCAGGTCTGGAGTCCGTTTGGGGCTCCGGAGAGGGGGATCTTCGATCTTCGTCATCACCAACCCTTCTCCATCGCCAATTCCATGATGCTCCTCACCGGGAGTGAGTAATTCCTTCGTAGGCTCGCTGTTTGGTGAGGAGTTGGATGAGATTCATCATGTAATCGAGTTAGCACTACTAGGGAAAAGCCTAGCAGTAGTGCAAGTTTTGGGTGTATTAGTAGCGCGGGTGCCCGCACTACTGATACGGCACCACAACTAACTTGTAGCAGTAGCGCGTGTTGACACGCGCTACTGCTACACATGGTTAGCTGTAGCGTGCATTGCAGACAGAGCTACTGCTAATTATCTGTATGTAGCGGGTCTTATACCCCGCGCTACTGCTATTACTTTCAAAAACAAAAAAATAATCTCGATCCCATGCGTGTTGTCAATGGCAGCAGTGGTTCGATCTAGCGACGGTTGGGGACGCCGAAGGCATGAACGGACAGCGGCAGACCAGATCCGGCGATGGCTATTGGAGAGGGCCGTTTATATGGAAGAGCTAGGCAGCGGCGTGGGGCTCCTCTTCCCGACCATGCCAGATAGCTCCTGGTCGTCCATGGCAACGAACTACATGGGCATGCACATGGGAGGGTGAGTCAAACCAGAGGGAGAGAGACAAAAGGAAAACCGAGGGACAGAGGAAGGTGATGGAGGGAGCAGTGGAGCTAGTCACCGGTGGTGAGGTGCTCCGGTGTGGTGGCACGGGGCGACGGCCTCCTAGACATCGGTGGAAGACCGGCGAGCTCCTAGACGCCGGTGGGGCGAGGCGGCGACCTCTTTCGATGCCATGGAGGAGGAGGGGCGCATGGGCAAGAGGTCCTTGTGAGAGCGTATGGAAAGAGAGAGGAGAGAGTGGCGGAAGAGAGGTGGGATTTGGGGGAGGAGATGGTGTTGGAAATATGCCCTAGAGGCAATAATAAATTGGTTATTATTATTATATTTCCTTGTTCATGATGATCGTTTATTAGCCATGCTATAATTGTATTGATAGGAAACTCAGATACATGTGTGGGTACATAGACAACACCATGTCCCTAGTAAGCCTCTAGTTGACTAGCTCGTTGATCAATAGATGGTTAAGGTTTCCTGACCATGGACATTGGATGTCGTTGATAACGGGATCACATCATTAGGAGAATGATGTGATGGACAAGACCCAATCCTAAGCCTAGCACAAAGATCGTGTAGTTCGTATGCTAAAGCTTTTCTAATGCCAAGTATCTTTTCCTTAGACCATGAGATTGTGCAACTCCCGGATACCGTAGGAATGCTTTGGGTGTACCAAACGTCACAACGTAACTGGGTGGCTATAAAGGTGCATTACAGGTATCTCCGAAAGTGTCTATTGGGTTGGCACGAATCGAGACTGGGATTTGTCACTCCGTGTAAACGGAGAGGTATCTCTGGGCCCACTCGGTAGGACATCATCATAATGTGCACAATGTGACCAAAGGGTTGATCACGGGATGATGTATTACGGAACAAGTAAAGAGACTTGCCGGTAACGAGATTGAACAAGGTATCGGGATACCGACGATCGAATCTCGGGCAAGTACAATACCGCTAGACATAGGGAATTGTATACAGGATCGATTGAGTCCTTGACCTCGTGGTTCATCCGATGAGATCATCGTGGAACATGTGGGAGCCAACATGGGTATCCAGACCCCGCTGTTGGTTATTGACCGGAGAACGTCTCGGTCATGTCTGCATGGTTCCCGAACCCGTAGGGTCTACACACTTAAGGTTCGATGATGCTAGGGTTATAAAGGAAGTTTGTATGTGGTTACCGAATGTTGTTTGGAGTCCCGGATGAGATCCCGGACGACACGAGGAGTTCTGGAATGGTCCGGAGGTAAAGATTTATATATGGGAAGTCCTGTTTTGGTCACCGGAAAAGTTTCGGGTTTTATCGGTAACGTACCGGGACCACCGGGAGGGTCCCTGGGGTCCACCAAGTGGGGCCACCGGCCCCGGATGGCTGCATGGGCCAAGTGTGGGAGGGGACCAGCCCCAGGTGGGCTGGTGCACCCCCCCCACAAGGGCCCAAGGCGCCTAGGGTTTGGGGTGGGGGTGCTTCCACCTAACTTGGGGGGCAAGTTTCCCCCCTCTCCCCCCTTGGCCGCCACCCTTAGATGGGATTGGGGCTGCCGCACCCCTTGGGGTGGAAACCCTAGAGGGGGCGCACCCCTCCCTCTCCCCTATATATACTTGAGGGTTTTGGGGCTGCCAATAGATGAGTTTCACCTCTCCCAGGCACAGCCCTACCTCTCTCCCTTCTCCTCTCTCGCGGTGCTTGGCAAAGCCCTGCAGGATTGCCACGTTCCTCCATCACCACCACCCCGTTGTGCTGCTGCTGGATGGAGTCTTCCTTAACCTCTCCCTCTCTCCTTGCTGGATCAAGGCATGGGAGACGTCACCGGGCTGTACGTGTGTTGAACGCGGAGGTGCCGTCCATTCGACACTAGGATCTCCGGTGATTTGGATCACGACGAGTACGACCCCTTCAACCCCGTTCTCTTGAACGCTTCCGCTTAGCGATCTACAAGGGTATGTAGATGCACTCTCCTTCCCCTCGTTGCTGGTTTCTCCATAGATAGATCTTGGTGACACGTAGGAAAATTTTGAATTTTTACTACATTCCCCAACAGTGGCATCATGAGCTAGGTCTATTGCGTAGATTCTTTGCACGAGTAGAACACAAAGTAGTTGTGGGCGTTGATTTTGTTCAATATGCTTACCGTTACTAGTCGAATCTTATTTCGACGGTATTGTGGGATGAAGCGGCCCGGACCGACCTTACACGTACTCTTACGTGAGACAGGTTCCACCGACTGACATGCACTTGTTGCATAAGGTGGCTAGCGGGTGCCAGTCTCTCCCACTTTAGTCGGATCGGATTCGATGAAAAGGGTCCTTATGAAGGGTAAATAGCAATTGACATATCACGTTGTGGTTTTTGCGTAGGTAAGAAACGTTCTTGCTAGAAACCCATAGCAGCCACGTAAAACATGCAAACAACAATTAGAGGACGTCTAACTTGTTTTTGCAGGGTATGCTATGTGATGTGATATGGCCAAGAAGAATGTGATGAATGATATGTGATGTATGAGATTGATCATGTTCTTGTAATAGGAATCACGACTTGCATGTCGATGAGTATGACAACCCGCAGGAGCCATAGGAGTTGTCTTTATTTATTGTATGACCTGCGTGTCATTGAACAACGCCATGTAATTACTTTACTTTATTGCTAACCGGTAGCCATAGTAGTAGAAGTAATGAGTTGGCAAGACAACTTCATGGAGGCACGATGATGGAGATCATGATGATGGAGATCATGATGATGGAGATCATGGTGTCATGCCGGTGACGATGATGATCATGGAGCCCCAAAGATGGAGATCAAAAGGAGCAAAATGATATTGGCCATATCATGTCACTTTTTGATTGCATGTGATGTTTATCATGTTTATGCATCTTGTTTGCTTAGAACGACGGTAGTAAATAAGATGATCCCTCATTAAAATTTCAAGAAAGTGTTCCCCCTAACTGTGCACCGTTGCGAAAGTTCGTCGTTTTGAAGCACCACGTGATGATCGGGTGTGATAGATTCTTACGTTCACATACAACGGGTGTAAGCCAGATTTACACACGTGAAACACTTAGGTTAACTTGACGAGCCTAGCATGTACAGACATGGCCTCGGAACACAAGAGACCGAAAGCTCGAGCATGAGTCGTATAGTAGATACGATCAACATGAAGATGTTCACCGATGATGACTAGTCCGTCTCACGTGATGATCGGACACGACCTAGTTGACTCGGATCATGTAATCACTTAAATGACTAGAGGGATGTCTATCTGAGTGGGAGTTCATAAGATGAACTTAATTATCCTGAACATAGTCAAAAGATCTTTGCAAATTATGTCGTAAGCTCGCATTTTAGTTCCACTGTTTAGATATGTTCCTAGAGAAAATATGGTTGAAAGTTGACAGTAGCGATTATGCGGACAGTAGAATGCTTATGTCCTTAATGCAACGCTCAGTGTGCTGAACCCCAAACGTCGTTTGTGGATGTTGCGAACATCGGACATACACGTTTTGATAACTACGTGATAGTTCAGTTAAACGGTTTAGAATTGAGGCACCAAAGACGTTTTCCGAAACGTCGTGGAACATATGAGATGTTTCGAGGGCTGAAATTGGGATTTCAGGCTCGTGCCCACGTCAAGAGGTATAAGACCTCCAACGATTTTCTTAGCCTGCAAACTAAGGGAGAAAAGCTCAATCGTTGAGCTTGTGCTTAGATTGTCTAAGTGCAACAATCACTTGAATCGAGTGGGAGTTGATCTTCCAGATGAGATAGTGATGTTTCTCCAAAGTCATTGCCACCAAGCTGCTAGAGCTTCGTGATGAACTATAACATATCAGGGATAGATATGATGATCCTTGAGGTATTCGCGATGTTTGACACCGCGAAAGTAGAAATCAAGAAGGAGCATCAATTGTTGATGGTTGGTGAAACCACTAGTTTCAGGAAGGGCAAGGGCAACAAGGGGTACTTCATGAAACGACAAATCAGTTGCTGCTCGAGTGAAGAAACCCAAGGTTGAACCCAAACCCGAGACTGAGTGCTTCTGTAATGAGAGGAACGGACACTGAAGCAGAACCACCCTAGATACCTGGTAGATAAGAAGGCAGGCAAGGTTAATAGAAGTATATTGGATATAAATTATGTTAATGTGTACTTTACTAGTACTCCTAGTAGCACCAGGGTATTAGATACCGGTTCGGTTGCTAAGTGTTAGTAACTCGAAATAAAAGCTACGGAACAAACGGAGACTAGCTAAAGGTGAGCTGACGATATGTGTTGGAAGTGTTTCCAAGGTTGATGTGATCAAGCATCACACGCTCCCTCTACCATCGAGATTGGTGTTAAAATAATTATTATTTGGTGTTTGCGTTGAGCATAGACATGATTGGATTATGTCTATCGCAATACGGTTATTCATTTAAGGAGAATAATGGTTACTCTATTTATTTGAATAATACCTTCAATGTTATTGCACCTAAAAGGAATGGTTTATTGAATCTCGATCATAGTGATACACATTTTCATGCCAAAAGATATAAGATAGTAATGATAGTACCACCTACTTGTGGCACTGCCATGTAAGTCATATTGGTATAAAACGCATGAAGAAGCTCCATGTTGATGGATCTTTGGACTCACTCGTTTTTTGAAAAGTTTGAGACATGTGAACCATGTCTATTGGTGTATATGCATGAAGAAACTCCATGCAGATGGATCGTTTGGACTCACTTGATTTTGAATCACTTGAGATATGCAAATCATACCACATGGGCAAGATGACTGAAAAGCCTCGTTTTCAGTAAGATGGAACAAGATAGCAACTTGTTGGAAGTAACACATTTGGATGTGTGCAGTCCAATGAGTGTTGAGGCACGCGGTGAATATCGTTATGTTCTAACTTCACAGATGATTCGAGTAGATGTTGAGTATATTTACTTGATGAAACACAAGTCTGAATTATTGAATGGTTCAAGTAATTTCAGAGTGAAGTTGAAGATCATTGTGACAAGAGGATAAAATGTCTATGATATGATCATAGAGATGAGTATCTAAGTTACAAGCTTTGGCACGCAATTAAGACATTGTGGAAATGTTTTCACAATTAATACCGCCTGGAACACCATAGTGTGATGGTGTGTCCGAACATCATAGTTGTACCCTATTGGATATGGTGCGTACCATGATGTCTCTTGTCGAATTACCACTATCGTTCATGGGTTAGGCATTAGAGACAACCACACTCACTTTATAGGGCACCACGTAATTCCGTTGAGACAACACCGTTTGAACTATGGTTTGGAGAAACCTAAGTTGTCGTTCCTTAAAAGTTTGGGGCTGCGAAGCTTATGTGAAAAAGTTTCACATTGATAAGCTCGAACCCAAAGCGGATAAAATGCATCTTCATAGGACACCCAAAACATTTGGGTATACCTCCTAATTCAGATCCGAAAGCAATAGGGATTGTTTCTTGAATCGGGTCCTTTCTCGAGGAAAGGTTTGTCTCGAGAATTGAGTGGGAGGATAGTTGAGACTTGATGAGGTTATTGAACCATCACTTCAACCAGTGTGTAGCAGGGCACAGGAAGTTGTTCCCGTGGCACCTACACCAATTGAAGTGGAAGCTTATGATATTGATCGTGAAGCTTCGGATTAAGTCACTACCAAACCTCGTAGGACGACAAGGACGCGTACTGCTTTGGAGTGGTACGGTGATCCTGTCTTGAAGGTCATGTTGCTAGACAACAATGAACCTACGAGCTATGGAGAAGCGATGGTGGGCCCAAATTCTGACAAATGGTTAGAAGCCATGAAATCCGAGATAGGATCCATGTATCAGAACTTTGGTGGACTTGCCCAATGATCGGCAAGCCATTGAGATAAATGGATCTTTAAGAAGAAGACGGACGTGGACGGTAATGTCACCGTCTATGAAGCTCGACTTGTGGCGAAGAGTTTTTCACAAGTTCAAGGAGTTGACTACGATGAGATTTTCTCATCCGTAGCGATGCTTAAGTCCATCGGATTCATGTTAGCATTAGCTGCATTTATGAAATCTGGCAGATGGATGTCAAAACGAGTTTCCTTACCAGTCTTCGTATGGAAAGGTTGTATGTGATACAATCAGAAAGTTTTTGTCGATCCTAGGGATGCTAAAAGGTATGCTGGCTCCAGCAATCCTTCTAAGGACTGGAGTAAGCATCTTGGAGTTGGAATGTGCGCTTTGATGAGATGATCAAAGATTTTGGGTTTATACAAAGTTCATGAGAAACTTGTATTTCCAAAGAAGTGAGTGGGAGCAATATAATTTCTCATGAGTATATGTTGTTGACATATTGTTGATCAGAAATGATGTAGAATTTCTGGAAAGCATATAGGGTTATTTGAAAAGTGTTTTTCAATGAAAAACCTGGATTAAGCTACTTGAACATTGAGCATCAAGATCTATGAGAATAGATCAAAAACGCTAAATGGTACTTTCAAATGAGCACATACCTTGACATGATCTTGAAGGTGTTCAAGATGGATCAGTCAAAGAAGGAGTTCTTGCCTGAGTTGTAAGGTATGAAGTTAAGAGTTAAAGCTCGACCACGGCAGAAGAGAGATAAAGGACGAAGGCCGTCCCCTACACTTCAGACATAGGCTCTATAGTATGCTCTGCTGTGTACCGCACCGGAAGTGTGCCTTGCCATGAGTCAGTCAAGGGGTACAAGAATGATCCAGGAACGGATCATTGGACAGCGGTCAAAATTATCCTTAGAAGAATAAGGAAATGTTTCTCGATTATGGAGGTGATAAAGAGTCCAGCGTAAAGGGTTACGTCGATGCAAGATTTAACACCTATCCGAATGATTCTGAGTAGCAAACCAGATACGTATAGTGGAGCAACCATTTGGAATAGCTTCAAGTGGAGCGTGGAAGTAGCATTTACAATATGACATAGAGAATTGCGAAGTACATACGGATCTGAATGTTGCAGAATCGTTGACTATAAAACCTCTCTCACAAGCAAAACATGATCAAACCCCAGAACTCATTGAGTCTTAATCACATGGTGATGTGAACTAGTTTAGTGACACTAGTAAACTCTTTGGATGTTGATCACATGGCGATGTGACCTATCAGTGTTAATCACATAGCGATGTGAACTAGATTATTGACTCTAGTGCAAGTGGGAGAAAGTTGGAAATATGCCCTAGAGGCAATAATAAATTGGTTATTATTATTATATTTCCTTGTTCATGATAATCGTTTATTATCCATGCTATAATTGTATTGATAGGAAACTCAGATACATGTGTGGGTACATAGACAACACCATGTCCATAGTAAGCCTCTAGTTGACTAGCTCGTTGATCAATAGATGGTTACGGTTTCCTGACCATGGACATTGGATGTCGTTGATAACGGGATCACATCATTAGGAGAATGATGTGATGGACAAGACCCAATCCTAAGCCTAGCACAAAGATCGTGTAGTTCGTATGCTAAAGCTTTTCTAATGTCAAGTATCTTTTCCTTAGACCATGAGATTGTGCAACTCCCGGATACCGTAGGAATGCTTTGGGTGTACCAAACGTCACAACGTAACTGGGTGGCTATAAAGGTGCACTACAGGTATCTCCGGAAGTGTCTATTGGGTTGGCACGAATCAAGACTGGGATTTGTCACTCCGTGTAAACGGAGAGGTATCTCTGGGCCCACTCGGTAGGACATCATCATAATGTGCGCAATGTGACCAAAGGGTTGATCACGGGATGATGTATTACGGAACGAGTAAAGAGACTTGCCGGTAACGAGATTGAACAAGGTATCGGGATACCGACGATCGAATCTCGGGCAAGTACAATACCGCTAGACAAAGGGAATTGTATACGGGATCGATTGAGTCCTTGACATCGTGGTTCATCCGATGAGATCATCGTGGAACATGTGGGAGCCAACATGGGTATCCAGATCTCACTGTTGGTTATTGACCGGAGAACGTCTCGGTCATGTCTGCATGGTTCCCAAACCCGTAGGGTCTACACACTTAAGGTTCGATGACGCTAGGGTTATAAAGGAAGTTTGTATGTGGTTACCAAATGTTGTTCGGAGTCCCGGATGAGATCCCGGACGTCACGAGGAGTTCCGAAATGGTCCGGAGGTAAAGATTTATATATGGGAAGTCCTGTTTTGGTCACCGGAAAAGTTTTGGGTTTTATCGGTAACGTACCGGGACCACCGGGCAGGGTCCCAGGGGTCCACCAAGTGGGGCCACCGGCCCCGGAGGGCTGCATGGGCCAAGTGTGGGAGGGGACCAGCCCCAGGTGGGCTGGTGCGCCCCCCCCACAAGGGCCCAAGGCGCCTAGGGTTTGGGGAGGGGGTGCTTCCACCTAACTTGGGGGGCAAGTTTCCCCCCTCTCCCCCCTTGGCCGCCACCCTTAGATGGGATTGGGGCTGCCGCACCCCTTGGGGTGGAAACCCTAGAGGGGGCGCACCCCCTCCCTCTCCCCTATATATACTTGAGAGTTTTGGGGCTGCCAATAGATGAGTTTCACCTCTCCCAGGCGCAGCCCTACCTCTCTCCCTTCTCCTCTCTCGCGGTGCTTGGCGAAGCCCTGCAGGATTGCCACGTTCCTCCATCACCACCACGCCGTTGTGCTGCTGCTGGATGGAGTCTTCCTCAACCTCTCCCTCTCTCCTTGCTGGATCAAGGCATGTGAGACGTCACCGGGCTGTACGTGTGTTGAACGCAGAGGTGCCGTCCGTTCGGCACTAGGATCTCCGGTGATTTGGATCACGACGAGTACGACTCCTTCAACCCCGTTCTCTTGAACGCTTCCGCTTAGCGACCTACAAGGGTATGTAGATGCACTCTCGTTCCCCTCGTTGTTGGTTTCTCCATAGATAGATCTTGGTGACACGTAGGAAAATTTTGAATTTCTGCTACGTTCCCCAACAGATAGGGATTCGGCCAAGGATATGGGGACTTCACCTACCTCATACTTAGTAGCGAGGGGTACAAAACGGCGCTACTACTATCAACTTAGTAGTAGCACGGGTTTATACCCCTCGCTACTACTATGGCTGTTGGAGAACGTAGTAATTTCAAAAAAATTCCTACGCACACGCAAGATCATGGTGATGCATAGCAACGAGAGGGGAGAGTGTTATCCACGTACCCTCGTAGACCGAAAGCAGAAGCGTTATCACAACGCGGTTGATGTAGCCGTACGTCTTCACGATCCGACCGATCCAAGTACCGAACGTACGACACCTTCGAATTCAGCACATGTTCAGCTCGATGACGTCCCACGAACTCTAATCCAGCAGAGCTTTGCGGGATAGTTCCGTCAGCACGGCGGTGTGATGACGGTGTCGATGATGCTACCGACGCAGGGCTTCGCCTAAGCACCGCTACGATATTACCCAGGTGGGATATGGTGGAGGGGGGCACCGCACACGGCTGGGAGAGATCAACAAATCAACTTGTGTGTCCATGGGGTGCCCCCTGCCCTCATATATGAAGGAGTGGAGGAGGGGGGAGGGCCAGCCCTCCTATGGCACGCCCTGGAGGAGTCCTACTCCCACCGGGAGTAGGATTCCCCCCTTCCAAATAGTAGGAGTAGGAGTCAAGGAAAGGGAAAAGAGAAGAGAAGGAAGGAGGGGGCGCAACCCCTCCCCCTAGAACACTCGGAACCTTTCCGATGTCCGAATATAGTCGTCTAATATATCGATCTTTACGTCTCAACCATTTCGAGACTCCTCGTCATGTCCTCGATCTCATATGGGACTCCGAACTACCTTAGGTACATCAAAACACATAACTCATAATATAAATCGTCACCGAACGTTAAGCGTGCGGACCCTACGGGTTTGAGATCTATCTAGACATGACTGATACATCTCCAACTTATCTAATTTTCCAAACACTTTTGCCCTTGTTTTGGACTCTAACTTGCATGATTTGAATGAAACTAACCCGGACTGACGCTGTTTTCAGCAGAACAACCATGATGTTGTTTTATGTGTAGAAAGGAAAAGTTCTCGGAATGTCCTGGAAATCCACGGAGGCACTTTTTGGAATTAATAAGAATTTTTGGCGAAAGAATCAATGCCAGGGGGCCCACAGGCTGTCCACGAGACAAGGGGGCCCGCCCCTCCTAGGGTGCGGCCTCCTATCTCGTGGGCCCCTTGGACCTCCACCGACGTCAACTCCAACTCCATATATTCACGTCCGGAGAGAAAAAAATCAGAGAGAAAGTTTCATCGCGTTTTATGACACGGAGCCGCCGCCAAGCCCTAATCTCTCTCGGGAGGGCTGATCTGGAGTCTATTCGGGGCTCCAGAGAGGGGGATTCGTCACCGTCGTCATCATCAACCATCCTCCACCAATTTCATGATGCTCACCGCCATGCATGAGTAATTTCATCATAGGCTTGCTGGACGGTGATGGGTTGGATGAGATTTACCATGTAATCAAGTTAGTTTTGTTAGGGTTTGATCCCTAGTATCCACTATGTTCTGAGATTGATGTTGCTATGACTTTGCTATGCTTAATGCTTGTCACTAGGGCCCGAGTGCCATGATTTCAGATCTGAACCTATTATGTTTTCATGAATATATGTGTGTTCTTGATCCTATCTTGCAAGTCTATAGTCACCTATTATGTGTTATGATCCGACAACCCCGAAGTGACAATAATCGGGATACTTCTCGGTGATGACCGTAGTTTGAGGACTTCATGTATTCACTATGTGCCAATGCTTTGTTCCGGTTCTCTATTAAAAGGAGGCCTTAATATCCCTTAGTTTCCGCTAGGACCCCGCTGCCACGGGAGGGTAGGTCAAAAGATGTCATGCAAGTTCTTTTCCATAAGCACGTATGACTATTTACGGAATACATGCCTACATTACATTGATGAATTGGAGCTAGTTCTATATCACCCTATGTTATAACTATTGCATGAGGAATCGCATCCGGCATAATTATCCATCACTGATCCATTGCCTACGAGCTTTTCATATATATTGTTTTTCGCTTATTTACTTTTCCGTTGCTACTATTACAACTACTACAAAAACCCAAAAACATTTATCTTTACTTTTGCTACCGTTACCTTTATTATCATACCAATTTTGCTACTAAATACTTTGCTGCAGATACTAAGTTATCCAGGTGTGGTTGAATTGACAACTCAACTGCTAATACTCAAGAATATTCTTTGGTTCCCCTTGTGTTGAATCAATAAATTTGGGTTGAATACTTTACCCTCGAAAGCTGTTGCGATCCCCTACACTTGTGGGTTATCAATGACCGAGACACGTCTCCGGTCAATAACCAATAGCGGAACTTGGATGCTCATATTGGCTCCCACATATTCTACGAAGATCCTTATCGGTCAAACCGCATAACAACATACGTTGTTCCCTTTGTCATCGGTATGTTACTTGCCCGAGATTCGATCGTCGGTGTCACCATATCTAGTTCAATCTCGTTACCGGCAAGTCTCTTTACTCATTCTGTAATGCATCATTCCGCAACTAACTCATTAGTCACATTTCTTGCAAGGCTTATAGTGATGTGCATTACCGAGAGGGCCCAGAGATACCTCTCCGACAATCGGAGTGACAAATCCTAATCTCGAAATACGCCAACTCAACAAGTACCTTCGGAGACACCTGTAGAGCTCCTTTATAATCAACTAGTTACATTGTGACATTTGGTAGCACACAAAGTGTTCCTCCGGTAAACGGGAGTTGCATAATCTCATAGTCATAGGAACATGTATAAGTCATGAAGAAAGCAATAGCAACATACTAAACGATCAAGTGCTAAGCTAACGGAATGGGTCAAGTCAATCACATCATTCTCTAATGATGTGATCCCATTAATCAAATGACAACTCATGTCTATGGCTAGGAAACTTAACCATCTTTGATTCAACGAGCTAGTCAAGTAGAGGCATACTAGTGACATTATGTTTGTCTATGTATTCACACATGTACTAAGTTTCCGGTTAATACAATTCTAGCATGAATAATAAACATTTATCATGAAATAAGGAAATAAATAATAACTTTATTATTGCCTCTAGGCCATATTTCCTTCAGTCTCCCACTTGCACTAGAGTCAATAATCTAGTTCACATCATCATGCGATTTAACACACCAATATTCATATCTGTATATGATTAACACCCATAGTTCACATCGTCATGTGACCAACACCCAAAGGGTTTACTAGGGTCAATAATCTAGTTCACATTGCTACGTGATTAACACCCAAAGAGTACTAAGGTATGATCATGTTTTGCTCATGTGAGAAGTTTAGTCAACGGGCCTGTGAAATTTAGAGCCGTATGTATTTTGCAAAATATTCTATGTCTACAATGCTCTGCACGGAGCTACTCTAGCTAATTGCTCCCACTTTCAATATGTACCCAGATTGAGACATAGAGTCATCTGGATTGGTGTAAAAGCTTGCACCGATGTAACTCTTTACGACGGGCTCTTTTATCACCTCCATAATCGAGAAGTATTTCCTTAGTCCTCACTAAGGATATTCTTGACCGCTATCTAGTGATCTACTCTTAGATCAAAATTGTACTCCCTTGCCAAACTTAGAGCAAGGTATACAATAGGTCTGGCACACAACATAGCATACTTTATAGAACCTATGACTAAGGCATAGGGAATGACTTTTTCATTCTCTTTCTATTCTCTGCCATGGTCGGGTTTTGAGTCTTACTCAACTTCACACCTTGCAACATAGGCAAGAACTCCTTCTTTGACTGTTCCATTTTGAACTACTTCAAAATCTTATCAAGGTATGTACTCATTGAAAAATCTTATCAAGCGTCTTGATCTATCTCTATAGATGTTGATGCTCAATGTGTAAGCAGCTTCACCGAGGTATTTGAAAAACTCTTATTCAAGTATCCTTTTATGGTTTCTAGAAAATTCTACATTATTTCTGATCAACAATATGTCATTCACATATACTTATCAGAAAGGTTGTAGTGCTCCCACTCACTTTCCTGCAAATACAGGCTTCACCGCAAGTCTGTATAATACTATATGCTTTGATCAACTCATCAAAGCATATATTCCAACTCCGAGATGCTTGCACCAGTCCATAGATGGATCACTGGAGCTTGCACACTTTGTTAGCACCTTTAGGATTGACAAAACCTTCTAGTTGCATCATATACAACTCTTCTTTAATAAATCCATCAAGGAATGTAGTTTTGACATCCATTTGCCAGATTTCATAAAATGTGGCAACTGCTAACATGATTTGGACAGACTTAAGCATCGCTACGAGTGAGAAAATCGCATCGGAGTCAACACCTTGAACTTTGTCAAAAACCTTTTTCGACAAGTCTAGCTTTGTAGATAGTAACACTACTATCAGCGTCTGTCTTCCTCTTGAAAATCCATTTATACAATATGGCTTGCCGATCATCGGGCAACTCCACCAAAGTCCACACTTTGTTCTCATACATGGATCCCATCTCAGATTTCATGGCCTCAAGCCATTTTGCGGAATCTGGGCTCATCATCGCTTCCTCATAGTTCGTAGGTTCATCATGGTCTAGTAACATGACTTCCAGAACAGGATTACCGTACCACTCTGGTGCAGACTGTACTTTGGAAGACCTACGAGGTTCTGTAGTAATTTAATCTGAAGTTTCATGATCATCATCATTAGCTTCCTCACTAATTGGTGTAGGAATCACTAGAACTGATTTCTGTGATGAACTACTTTCCAATTCGGGAGAAGGTACAATTACCTTACCAAGATCTACTTTCCTCCCACTCACTTCTTTAGAGAGAAACTCCTTCTCTAGAAAGGATCCATCTTAACAAGGAATATCTTGCCTTCGGATCTATGACAGAAGGTGTACCCAACAGTTTCCTTTGGGTATTCTATGAAGACGCACTTCTCCGATTTGGGTTCGAGCTTATCAGGTTGAAACCTTTTCATATAAGCATCATAGCCCCAAACTTTAAGAAATGACAACTTTGGTTTCTTGCCAAACCACAGTTCATAAGACATCGTCTCAACGGATTTTGATGGTGCCCTATTTAAAGTGAATGCAGCTATCTCTAATGCATAACCCCAAAACAATAGTGGTAAATCGGTAAGGTACATCATAGATCGCACCATATCCAATAAAGTGCGGTTACGATATTCGCACACACCATTATGCTGTGGTGTTCCATGTGGCGTGAGTTGTGAAACTATTCCACATTGTTTTAAAATGAATGCCAAACCGTAACTCAAATATTCTCCTCTACGATCAGATTGTAGAAAATTTATTTTCTTGTTACGATGATTCTCCACTTCACTATGAAATTCTTTGAACTTTTCAAATGTTTCAGACTTGTGCTTCATTAAGTAGATATACTCATATATACTCAAATCATCTGTGAAGGTTAGAAAATAATGATACCCGCCACGAGCATCAACACTCATTGGACCACATACATCAGTATGTATTATTTCCAACAAGTCAGTAGCTCATTCCATTGTTCCGGAGAATGGAGTTTTAGTCATCTTTCCCAAAAGGCACGGTTCGCAAGCATCAAATGATTCATAACCAAGTGATTCCAAAAATCCATCTTTACGGAGTTTCTTCATGCGCTTTATACTGATATGACCCAAACGGCAGTGCCACAAATAAGTTGCACTATCATTATCAACTTTGCATCTTTTGGCATCAATATTATGAATATGTGTATCACTAGGATCGAGATCCAACAAACTATTTTCATTTGGTGTATGACCATCGAAGGTTTTATTCATGTAAACAGAACAACAATTATTCTCTGACTTTAAATGAATAACCGTATTGCAATAAACATGTTCAAATCATATTCATGCTCAACGCAAACGCCAAATAACATTTATTTAGGTTTAACACTAATCCTGAAAGTATAGGGAGTGTGCGATGATGATCATATCAATCTTGGAACCACTTCCAACACACATCGTCACTTCACCCTCAACTAGTCTATGTTTCTTCTGTAATTCCTGTTTTGAGTTACTAATCTTAGCAACCGAACAAGTACCAAATACCCAGGGGTTACTATAAACACTAGTAAGGTACACATCAATAACCTGTATATCAAATATACCCTTGTTCACTTTGCCATCCTTCTTATCTACCAAATATTCAGGGCATTTCCGCTTCTAGTGACCATTTCCTTTGTAGTACAAGCACTCAGTTTCAGGCCTTGGTCCAGCTTTGGGCTCTTTCATGGGAGTGACAACTTGCTTGCCATTCTACTTGAAATTCCCTTTATTTCCCTTTGCCCTTTTCTTGAAACTAGTGGTCTTGTCAATCATCAACACTTGATGCTCTTTGTTGATTTCTACCTTCGTCGATTTCAACATCACGAAAAGCTCAGGAATCGTTTTCGTCATCCCTTGCATGCTGTAGTTCATCACGAAGTTGTAGTAAATTGGTGATGGTGACTAGAGAACTCTGTCAATCACTATCTTATCTGGAAGATTAACTCCCACTTGATTCAAGCGATTGTAGTACCCAGACAATCTGAGCACATGCTCACTAGTTGAGCAATTCTCCTCCATCTTTTAGCAATAGAACTTGTTGGAGACTTCATATCTCTCAACTCGGGTATTTGCTTGAAATATTAACTTCAACTCTTGGAACATCTCATATGGTCCATGACGTTCAAAACATCTTTGAAGTCCCGATTCTAAGCCGTTAAGCATGGTGCACTAAACTATCAAGTAGTCATCATATTGAACTAGCCAAACGTTCATAACTTCTGCATCTGCTCTTGCAATAGGTCTGTCACCTAGCGGTGCATCAAGGACATAATTCTTCTGTGCAGCAATGAGGATAAACCTCAGATCACGGACACAGTCCGTATCATTTCTACTATCATCTTTCAACTTAGTTTTCTCTAGGAACACATATAAAACATAGGGAAGCAAAAACACGAGCTATTGATCTACAACATTATTTGCAAAATACTATCAGAACTAAGTTTATGATAAATTAAAGTTCAATTCATGATATTACTTAAGAACTCCCACTTAGATAGACATCATGTCTATGGCTAGGAAACTTAACCATCTTTGATTCAACGAGCTAGTCAAGTACAGGCATACTAGTGACATTATGTTTGTCTATGTATTCACACATGTACTAAGTTTCCGGTTAATACAATTCTAGCATGAATAATAAACATTTATCATGAAATAAGGAAATAAATAATAACTTTATTATTGCCTCTAGGGCATATTTCCTTCAATGGCATGTCTCGGGGGGCACGGTAGAGACCGCTTAGTAGTAGCGAGGGTTAAAAACCCGCGCTACTACTATCAAGTTAGTAGTAGCGAGGGGTAAAAACCCGCGCTACTAGTAAGTAGCAGTAGCGAGGGGTATAAACCCGCGCTACTAGTAAGTAGCAGTAGCGAGGGGTATAAACCCGCGCTACTAGTAAACATTTGTGTATAAACTTTTCCCTAGTAGTGTAGTTTTGTTAGAGCTTCATCCCCAGTATTCATTATGTTCTGAGATTGATGTTGCTATGACTTTGCCATGCTTAATGCTTGTCACTTTGGGCCCGGGTGCCATGATTTCAGATCTGAACCGTTCATGTTATCACCATTATATCTATGTTGTAGATCTGACCTTGCAAGTTATAGTCACCTATTACGTGTTATGATCCGTAAACCCGGAGTGACAGTATTTGGGATACTTTTCGGTGATGACTGTAGCTTGAGGAGTTCATGTATTCACTATGTGCTGATGCTTTGTTCCGGTTCTCTATTAAAAGGAGGCCTTAATATCCCTTAGTGTCCTTATGGACCCGCCGCCACGGGAAGGTAGGACAAAAGATGTCATACAAGTTCTTTTCATAAGCACGTATGACTATTTACAAAATAAATGCCTATATTATATTTATGAATTGGAGCTAATTTTGTATCGCCCTAGGTTATGACTGTCATATGATGAATATCATAAAACGAATCCACCGATCCAATGCCTACGAATTTCCAACATATTGTTTTTGCCAAGTTACTACCGTTGCTGCTACTGTTACAACTGCTACAAAATCACTGTTATCATTGTTCCCATTACTGTTACTGTTACCACTGCTATTAAACTATCATATTATTGTGCTACTGATTACTTTGCTGCAGATACTTAATCTTCAAGTGTGGCTGAATTGACAACTCAGTTGCTAATACTTGCAAATATTCTTTGGCTCCCCTTGTGTCGAATCTATAAATTTGGGTTGAATACTCTACCCTCAAAAACTGTTGCGATCCCCTATACTTGTGGGTTATAGGGACGGCCGCCCCTGCGGTGCCTATTGCGGTGACCGCCGCCCTGCTACTCCTGATGTGGCGCGGGTGGCGCGGGAGGCAGGGGAACCTCGGCTGGGCAGGAGGCCACGACTGGTGCTGGAGTCCCGCGAGAGGTCCCGGCAGCGAGGGCGGTGTGATGCACCCGAGCCTTGACCTTCTTCATCTATCGTTCCTCCAGGCACAAGTACGCGACGACGGTGTGGAAAAGGTAGGGCTTGACAGCAAGATGAGGTTGGAGACCGCGTTATCGAAGTCCTCGTTAAGGCGGGCGATGAGGGTGCTGAGCATAAGCTCATTAGACACCTTAGCGCCAATGTCGCGAAGCTCGTCGGCAAGCCTCTTGAGGCACATGCAATAGTCATTCATGTGGAAGATGTCCTCAATAGCGAACCACTCCGGGTCACCGGCCATGACGGCAATGTCGACGTGCTCGAGGAGGTAGTACTTGCGGAAGACAAGGTTGAAGTAGGTCTTCCACGCACAGTACAAGGAGTGGGATTGATCCAGCTTGATGGGGACGCAGGTGTAGATGTCGAGGTCACGGACATTAGCGGCGGAGGGCTCGGGTCCGGTGAAGGGGTTGGAGTTACCAAAGAAGGCGGAGTTGGGGGAGTCCATGGTGTGGCGGCGCGGTAGGGTTTTGGCTAGCTGTGGCTCAGGTTAGGGTTTGTGGGAGCGGCGACTAGGGTTGGGCGGCAACAGCGACAAGGGAGAGGTACGGCGGCTGCAGGAGAGTACGAGGGCGGTGGCGGCGACGAGGAGGATCGGCGACGGCGGCAGGAAGAGATGGAAGCGAGGAAAGGGATCGACGTGCTAAACTGATACCATGTTAGTTGGAAAGAAAGGATTGCATGCATCGATAATTCATTGATCGCGTGGATGATGCACATATATAGATACAGGGTGGACCGGCCTCTACTTGTCTCCCAAGATATACAAATATACAAAAGGGAGAGAGGAGATACAACAGTATAAATACAAGACCCTAGATACATGTATAGTACACTAGTAGAAAAGGGGGCAAAGGTCCAGTCTGGGTCAGCCCATTAGTCCCGGTTCAGTCCAGAACCGGGAGCCATGGGTGCATTGGACCCGGTTCGTGAGCCCCGGGGGCCGGCCGGGCCACGTGGGCCATTGGTCCCAGTTTGTCTGGACCTTTTGGTCCCGGTTCGTCTGGACCTTTTGGTCCCGGTTGGTGGGACGAACCGGGACCAATGGGCCTTGCTCCTGGCCCACCACCATTGGTCCCGGTTGGTGGCTTGAACCGGGACCAAAGGTTGCCCTTTAGTCCCGGTTCATGCCACCAACCGGGACCAATGAGGTGCCTATATATACCCCCTCGCGTAAGAGCAGAGCACACTGCTTTGTTTTTTCTGGCCGCCGAGGGGGAGAGGGCTTGGTGGTGCTCTAGCTCACCTCCTATGCACACAAGGTGTTCGATGGAATGCCCGAGCCACACTACTTAAGCTTTCTCCTCTCCAAGCTCGATCTCCAAGCTCCATTTTCCTCAATATTTGTCTAGGTTTAGCGGTCCATCACGCCCCGTCCCCGTCTTCACCGCTGTCGATCACCCGCGCCGATCTCATCGCCGACATCACCATGGTGAGCCTCTTGTTATTATCTTCTTTCTGAAAGAAAAAATATTCTTACTTGTATGTTTAGATATATAGTTGTATTATTTTCTTACTTTTATTATTGCATCTTATATAGTGCGTTGGTTTTGGTATCCGCCCCCGTCGGCCCTCGTCCTGTCTATGATTCGGATGTGGTATATATTATCTTTTCATAACTATTGGTTCATTTATTGTTTATGAAAATTATGCCGACCAACGTGACATAGATTTTATTTATCTAGGAGGTTGTTGAATCGGAAATTCCAACCGACCCTATTGTCGAGAGGTTAAATTTAGTTGAAGAAGAAAACAATTTCTTGAAGGAAAAAATAAGAAAAATTGAGGAGGAGAAGATGATATTGGAGTTGCATGTTGCGGATGTCGTCGATGATCACAAGATCAAGATGGATGCAATGCACTTGAAGATTAGAAAGATTAGAAAATATTACATTCATACCGAGGCTTGGTATCATTATGCACTTGGATTAGTTGTTACCTTGATTGCGATTATGATCGCATTTGTTTTTGCATTGAAATGTTTTACATAGTTTCAATGTATGGTTTAATTAATTAGATGCTCTCGAGATCTATATGTTGTTAGATGAGAACTATGTATGTACTTTGGTTTTAATGTGATGATGAACTTCTATTAATTTGGTCACTTATTTATCTATTCATGATGTTCTATAATGGTTTTTGACACACTTAATTATATATAATGCACATAGATGAACTGTCAATGGATGTACGGTGATAGACACACCTCCGAGTACATTAAGGGCGTGCATGATTTTCTTGAAGTGGCTGAGGCAAACAAGCAGAATGTTTTTATGTGTTGTCCATGCCCTATATGTGGGAATACCAATTCTTACTCTGACCGGAAAATACTTCACACCCACCTGCTTTACAGGGGTTTCATGCCACACTATAATGTTTGGACGAGGCACGGAGAAATAGGGGTTATGATGGAAGACCGCGAAGAAAAAGAGTACGATGACAACTATGTGCCCCCTGAATACGGTGATGCTACTAAACATCAAGAGGAACTAGACGATGTGCACGATGATGCTGCAATGAGCGAAGCTGCTGAAGATCAAGAGGAACCATACGATGTGCCCAATGATGATGATCTCTGCCGGGTCATTGTCGATGCAAGGACGCAATGCGAAAGTCAAAAGGAGAAGCTGAAGTTCGATCGCATGTTAGAGGATCACAAAAAAGGGTTGTACCCCAATTGCGAAGATGGCAACACAAAGCTCAGTACCATACTGGAATTGCTGCAGTGGAAGGCAGAGAATGTTGTGCCTGACAAAGGATTTGAGAAGCTACTGAAAATATTGAAGAAGAAGCTTCCAAAGGATAATGAATTGCCCGACAGTACATACGCAGCAAAGAAGGTCGTATGTCCTCTAGGATTGGAGGTGCAGAAGATACATGCATGCCCTAATGACTGCATCCTCTACCGCGGTGCATACAATGATCTGAATGCATGCCCGGTATGCGGTGCATTACTGTATAAGATCAGACGAGATGACCCTGGTGATGTTGACGGCGAGCCACCCAGGAAGAGGGTTCCTGCGAAGGTGATGTGGTATGCTCCTATAATACCACGGTTGAAACGTCTGTTCAGAAATGGAGAGCATGCCAAGTTGATGCGATGGCACGGTGAGGACCGTAAGAAAGACAGGAAGTTGAGAGCACCCGCTGACGGGTCGCAGTGGAGAAAAAATCGAGAGAAAGTACTGGGATGAGTTTGCAAGTGACCCAAGGAACGTATGGTTTGCTTTAAGCGTGGATGGCATTAATCCTTTCGGGGAGCAGAGAAACAATCACAGCACCTGGCCCATGACTCTATGTATGTATAACCTTCCTCCTTGGATGTGCATGAAGTGGAAGTTCATTATGATGCCAGTTCTCATCCAAGGCCCTAAGCAACCCGGCAACGACATTGATGTGTACCTAAGGCCATTAGTTGAAGAACTTTTACAGCTGTGGAATGGCAATGGTGTACGTACGTGGGATGAGCACAAACAGGAGGAATTTGACCTAAAGGCGTTGCTGTTCGTGACCATCAACGATTGGCCCGCTCTCAGTAACCTTTCAGGACAGACAAACAAGGGATACCATGCATGCACGCACTATATACTTGACACCGATAGTATATACCTGGGAAGCTATAGGAAGAATGTGTACCTGGGCCATCGTTGATTTCTTCCGACCAACCATCAATGTCGAAAGAAAGGCAAGCATTTCAAAGGTGAGGCAGATCACCGAAGAAGCCCGCCATGCGTACCAGTGATCACGTACTTGCTATGGTCAATGATTTACACGTAATCTTTGGAAAGGGTCCCGACGCACTAGCTGTTCCGAATGACGCTGAGAGACACGCACCCATGTGGAAGAAGAAATCTATATTTTGGGACCTACCCTACTGGAAAGACCTAGAGGTCCGCTCTTCAATCGACGTAATGCACGTGACGAAGAACCTTTGCGTGAACCTGCTAGGCTTCTTGGGCATGTATGGAAAGACAAAAGATACACCTGAGGCACGGGAGGACCTGCAACGTTTGCACGAAAAAGACGGCATGCCTCCGAAGCAGTATGAAGGTCCTGCCAGCTACGCTCTTACAAAAGAAGAGAAAGAAATCTTCTTTGAATGCCTGCTCAGTATGAAGGTCCCGACTGGCTTCTCGTCAAATATAAAGGGAATAATAAATATGCTAGAGAAAAGGTTCCAGAACCTTAAGTCTCATGACTGCCACGTGATTATGACACAACTGCTTCCAGTTGCATTGAGGGGGCTTCTACCGAAAAACGTCCGATTAGCCATTGTGAAGCTATGTGCATTCCTCAATGCAATCTCTCAAAAGGTGATCGATCCAGAAATCATACCAAGGCTAAGGAGTGATGTGGCGCAATGTCTTGTCAGTTTCAAGCTGGTGTTCCCACCATCCTTCTTCAATATCATGACGCACATCCTAGTTCATCTAGTCGATGAGATTGTCATTCTGGGCCCGTATTTCTACACAATATGTTCCCCTTTGAGAGGTTCATGGGAGTCCTAAAGAAATATGTCCGTAACCGCGCTAGGCCAGAAGGAAGCATCTCCATGGGCCATCAAACAGAGGATGTCATCGGGTTTTGTGTTGACTTCATTCCCGGCCTTAAGAAGATAGGTCTCCCTAAATCACGATATGAGGGGAGACTGACTGGAAAAGGCACGCTTGGAAGGGACTCAATAATATGCAGGGACGGATATTCTTGGTCTCAAGCACACTACACAGTTCTACAGAACTCTACCTTGGTGACCCCGTATGTCGATGAACATAAGAACAGTCTGCGCTCCAAACACCCGGAGCAGTGCGACGACTGGATTACATGTGAACACATCAGGACTTTCAGCAGTTGGTTGGAAACACGTCTCATAGGTGACAACATTGTTTGTGATGAGTTGTACTTGTTGTCCAGGGGACCATCTTTGACTGTATTGATTTACAAAGGATACGAGATAAATGGGAATACATTTTACACGATTGACCAAGATCAAAAGAGCACCAACCAAAACAGCGGTGTTCGCTTTGATGCAACAACCGAGAGGGGAAAGGACACATATTATGGTTACATAGTGGACATATGGGAACTTGACTATGGACATGATTTTAAGGTCCCTTTGTTTAAGTGCAAATGGGTCAATCTGTCAGGAGGCGGGGTACAGGTAGACCCACAGTACGGAATGACAACAGTGGATCTGAAAAATCTTGGGTACACTGACGACCGTTCGTCCTAGCCAATGATGTGGCACAGGTTATGTATGTGAAGGACATGTCTACCAGACCGAGAAAAAGAAAAGATAAGGAAGCAAATACATCATACGATGAGCCAAAGCGCCACATAGTTCTTTCAGGAAAAAGGGACATCATGGGAGTGGAGGGCAAGACAGACATGTCTGAAGATTATGAAAAGTTTCATGAAATTCCTCCCTTCAAAGTCAAGGCTGACCCAAGCATCCTGATAAACGATGAAGATTATCCATGGTTACGGCGCAATAAGCAAATGACACAAGCGAAGAAAAAGTGAAGACTTTCTCCCACAACTATTATGATGATACCATGCCAACTTTGTAACAGACGAGTATGATACCATTGTCCGTTTTGTACATGCACATGTATGTGGGTGAAATTATGATACCATGCCAACTTTCAACTTTTTCGGAGTTCATTTGAAATGCTTTAATGTCTTATGGTTCGGCCCTCGTAATACCATTAATCCCGGTTCGCTCCTTGTCAACTATGTTCTCACCAAGAACACTCAAGAGGGCAGCCACATGGGCCATTGGTCCCGGTTCGTCTGGACCTTTTGGTCCCGGTTCCACGCACGAACTGGGACCAATGCGCCTCGCCCCTGGCCCATGACCATTAGTCCCGGTTTGTGCCACAAACCGGGACTAAAGGGTTGGTCCTCGTTGCGGTCAGAGTTTAGTCCCACCTTGCCAACCTAAGGGCGCTCACACCGGTTTATAAGCCCCTCCCTCTCTACCTTGTTAAGCTCCTCTCAAAGTGAAAATAGATGCCCTTATACAGGGAATTTGACCTAAATTCATACTGAATTTCTCTGAAATTCATAGAAATTTATTATGAATTTAGGTTGTATTTTCTCTATAGGCGCATCTATGCTCATTTTTTAGTAAAGTTAATCACAAACTTGTGATTCACACAAATTTCAAAGAATTCGAATTTTAACTATTCAAATTTGAAAACTAATGGCACTAATAGAAAGTTTATAATTTTTCTACAACTAATGGCACTAACAGAAAGTTTATAATCTTGCTGACCTAAAAGCAAAAAGAATTAAAAAATAAAGCAAAAAACAAAAACAAAAAATAATGCAAAAGACAAAACAAAAAAACTGG